>NW_005195301.1:308170-369560 GCF_000372725.1 Emiliania huxleyi CCMP1516
CAGGCTCCCGCTACAGCGCCGTACGTACGCGGTTCCGTGGTTGCAACGCACATGACCCAGGGACACACTCCTCCGGACGAGAGAGAGCTACACGTACACCACGCGCGTCAATGCGTCCGGCCGGTCGCCCGTGTGTCCCCCAAAGCGCTCTCTGACAGGCGCCTGGAGCCCATCAGACCGGGGCCGGCACCCCGATGCCGGTGCCCTTGATCCCCGTAAAGTCGGCGGTGTTGACGCCAACCGAGTCGGTGAAGAGGGCGTTGTGCACGGTTGACTCCAGGAAGGACGCCTGTGTGTGTGTGTGTGGTGTGGGGGGGGGGGGGGCACGTTGCAGACGTCGCGGCTTCGCGCTTCCGCGCGGTGGCGCGTTGGCTGCGGCGGCGGTGCTGAGGAGCTCGACTACCGAGGGCGACTCTCGGCTCGCGGCACCTCGGTGATTGTGGCGCCCATGAAGTTGCTCTCGTTGAGCGTCGACATCGAGAAGTCGGCGCGGGTGAGGTCGCAGCCTGAGAAGTCGACTCGCGGGGCGATGACGGAGGCGAAGGCGCCCTCGACCGCCTTTGCGGTCTGGAAGGAGGCGCGGGTGAGGTTCGCCGCCTCGAACGTGACCATGTTGAGCGTCAGGCCGGAGAAGTCGGCGCCGAAGAGCTTGCAGCCGTCAAACGCAACCTTGGGAGCGGCGCGGGAGGGGCGGGCGGTCAGCACACGGCGGTGGGGGCGGGCGGGGGGCGCCCTCTGCGCGAGGAGGCGCCTCGCGCAGGGTCACTCCCTTGAAGACCGCGCCGAGGAAGTCCGCGCCCGAGAAGTCGGTCGCCGTGGCGGTGCAGCCGGTGAGGTCCGCCCCCTTGAAGGAGGCGCCCTCGAACGCAGTGCCGGCCAGGGTCGCTCCGGCGAGGTAGGCGCCGTCGAAGTTGGTTCGCATCATCTCGGGGACGTTGTCGGTCTTGAATCCGGCCATGTTTGCGCCTGTAGCCGCCGGAGCCGACGCGGTGTCACGGTGGGCAGAGGCGCGCGCCACTCGCCCACACGCCCCCCCCTCCCGCCCATCCGCACCCGTGAACTTGGCGTCGGCCGCCTTGGCCTCCCGGAGGCTCACGTTCTTGAAGACGGACGACGAGAAGTCGGCCGTCGTAAGGTCGCCTGTGCCGCAAGGGGGGGAGCAGGCCGTCGAGAGGCGCGGGCCGTCGGTGCTGTCCAGCCGTCGGCAGGCGAGGTCTAGCTGATGGAGAAGGTTGCGCCGGAGAGGTCCGCGCCGGTGAAGTCTGCGGAGCGGGAGGGCGAGCGTTACAGCTGCTGGGGGCAGGGGAGGGCGAGCGGGAGAGGGTAGCGCGAGGCATATGCGAGGCATATGCGAGGCAGGGAGCCGGAGAGTTGCGGGTGGGCGGCAGCGGCATCGCGGCATGTGCCAAGGCCGAGAAGGGCGAGGGACAGGAAGAGGGACAGGAAGAGGGACAGGAGAGGGGCTGGCGTGAGGGGGAGAGTGGGCAGGGGAGGAGAGCGAGACAGGGTAAGAGTGCTGTGTGGGAGAGAGCAGGTCGGAGCTGTACTAGGGGCCACTGGAGTTGGGCGCGCGCGCGCTTGCTCCCACGGCCATCGCCTCGGAGAACTTAGCGCCGGCGAAGTTGGCTCCGATCAGCTTGGTGCCGCTGAGGTCGACCTGCTCGCAGGCGGCGGTGTGAAGCGACGCTGCCCACAGCTTCGACCCACAGCTTGGGCCGGGGGGAGGGTACTCGGCTTCGCGCGGCGGGCTGGCGCGCGGAGAGACGAGAGCGAGGCGCGGAGACACAACGGCGAGGGGCGGCGGGAGGGAGAGAGTCCGCGAGGCACGGCACGCGGGCAACGCTCCAACACACCTTCTCGATGGTCATCCTGCTGAAGTCCATGCCGCTGAAGTCCTGCCGTGCAGGCCGTCGACATCTCAGTTGCAGGTGTGGCGGGGGTGGGGGGGGGGGGCCTCTTCGAGTGGCGCGGCGAGGGGTGTGGTGCGAGAGGAGGAGGAGCCTGCATGGTCAAGTCGAAGCAGGCGCCCGTCTGAGGGAAGGTGCCGCCCGGTTTGATGTGCTGGGCGCACGTGTGCGTGCTTCCGGACGGCGAGACCTGCCGCGGGCGGGTCGGGAGAAGAGGGTGGTGGCGGGGAGGGGTGATCAATTGAGCTGGGGGGGGGGGGGGGGGGGGGCTCGGGACGGGCGCACCATCATGCGCTGCGTGACTGAGCGGCCCGCAGCCCCTGGAGGCGGGGGCACGGCGCCCGGGGCTGGCGCTGTGTGCGCGGGGGCGACCAGCCCGGCCCCCCACGCAGGGGCGGCCGGCACGGGCGTCGGGGTGGCCGGCACGAGCGTCGGGGTGGCCGGCACGGGCGTCGGCGCGGGCACTGCCCCTGCCGCAAGCCTCGTAGCCAAGGGCGCGGTCTGGCTGCGGCTCACAGCCTCCTTACACCAGCACACCGACGGGACCCCGACCGGCGAGGGCACTGTGTGGTGGATCTCCGACTCGTGCAGCTCACAGCGCGTGACGGCGCCCAGAGATGCGATCGGCTTGATGGTCGACAGCTCGTAGGCCTTGCACTTGGCGCTCTGCGCGCAGAGCCCTTGGCATTGTTGCTCCGTGACGTCCCACTTTTCTGTGTAAATGCCGTACTCGCCGTGCGCAGTGACGCAGTACCCGTCGGTCTTGCCGCCCCGGGGCGCTTTCCAGGTTGCCACTGCCGCGGCCGAGACCGGCGACGCGACCTGCGCGACGGCGCTGGACACGAGGGCGAGCATCTTGGTTTGAAAATCTGTGTCTGTGGATCCCGCACCCGACCTATTCCGGGCGCCGTTCACGCGAGCAACGAGGGGGTTTCCGACATCCTGTCGGAAACTGGACAGAAGCGCGCAAGAAGGCGCTTCGTTATCTACCGCAAGAGACCCTGCGCATAGTCATAAAGTTGAGTTCAGCGCGCGTCAGAAGCCATTGCTCGCTTCCGATGGAGAGAGATTTTTTTGAAAACCAACAAGAAATCACAACTCACAGTGATTTTGGCTCGGCAGCTTGTCAGCCCTCAGCCGAAGCTGGGGCCGGTCCCGTAGCCGAGAGAGCCCGCGTCGATGAGTTCGACGCGGTCGGGAGGCCTTGCGGAGAGGCCAGAGAGTTGGAGAGAGAGCGACCGCTGTACTTCATGGTGTCATCAGGTGACCGGCTGATAAGCCAGAGGTCGATACACTCTGGACGAGCCATAGGATGCCACGAATTCCTGAATGATGGTCCTGTCACATTCGTGTTCCGAGTTGTTGGGCGCAGGGAGGCAGCATATCAGGCACCAGTCTTCTGGACAGCTTGACAGCTGCAGCCGCGGTGGCAGAGACCAGAGTCGGCCGCAGCTCGAGCCAGCAGCTTTTGGCTGCGGGATCGAATCGCGGAAGGCTCATGCCCTCGCGGAGCGACGCGGGTCGAGCGGCGCGCGCGTGTGCGAAATGCGACAACAGACGACAGACGACAGACGCCTGAGCGCTGAACGACTGAACGACCGTCGCTTCCGAGGCCCAAATACCAGCGCATCGCCGCCTGTGCAAAGATCAAGGCAGAAACAGTGCAATCTCGCGCTCACCACAATAGTAGAGAGGGGCATCGGGCCAGAGCGTGATACACGCACCAGGGGACCAGGTAAGGGTCGGGATCACAATATTGTGAGTGCCTCACAATATAAATTTTCTCGGATAGATATCACGCGGCTGACCACCAACTCTCCGCCAAACTCTGCTGTAACTCATTGAACTCTTGATGCTGGGGCTGACGTCAGGGGGGGAGTGGGGGAGCGGGGAGCAGCTCCCAACAGGGTCATGTTGAAACAGCCTTGCTGAGCGTAACTTTTCCAGGTGAAGGTAACGCAATGAGTTGACGAAAATCAAGAGGCTGCGCCTAATATAAAGTTGCCTAAAATAAAGTTACGCTTCCTGCATTGGTTCTGCGGCACCGATTAGTCGGCGCGTCTTGTACGCAGCTGGGTGCAACTAACGAGGTGACCCCGGCCGCGCGCGTGTGGGTGTCAGGTCACACACCCTCACCCAGGCGCACAGTGCACAGGTACAGGTACAGGTGAGGTGGCCCCGCTCTTTTTCTCTGATTTCTCTTTCACTATACTGTACGGTGCTAAAGGAAGTTCCTACTTCCCGAGAGAGCGATCGTCTTCGTCGCACGTGTGTGGTGTGTGACCATGACCTTAAGAGCGACCAGTGACGACTGACGTATATTTTTTCTGCACAGATTCTCTCCATTCCTGGGGCCGCGAGCTGGCGCACCGAGGGTCTTTCTTTTTTAGCCACACACACCCCGGTAGAGGGTACACGACGAATTTTGGCTGTAAGAGTCGCTCGATTCACACGCTCGCGGCCTCGACGAGCACCCGCTCGCACACGCACGCCCCGGTGTCCACGACCACGCCGACGCAACCGTCCGTGTCTGCGCACGCCGCCGCAGCGACCGGTGCGAGCCGCACCCCCTCCAGCCCGGCCCACCAACGCTGCACCTGGCGGTGGGGGACGCCGGGCGGCTCAGGGTAGCGCTCGATAGGGCCGCTGCAGCGGGAGGCGCCTGCGCGCGAGACACCGGGCCGGCTCGGCGATCTCCAGCCGCGGCCGCCCACGCGCGCTCAAACGAGGCCGCGCTGCCGGGCGGGAGAGACGCGTTGAGTCGCCGCTGCGCCGTGCGCGTCGTCGGGTCGAGCAGCCTAACCCTCGACGTCATCTCGGGTCATCTCGCGTCACCTGCAGCCCCGCCGCGCCGTCGGGCCGGCTCCTCCGGTTGCCCGGGTAGGCGGTGCCGCTCAGCGCGCCGTGCGGCGGCGGGGCGGTGCCGTTGCCGCCGTCGCCAAGGGCCCAGACCACGGGCCAGCCGTGCGAGTCTGCGAGTCGCCTCAGCCGCGCGCCGTCGGCGGAGCCAAAGAGCGCGCCGAAGAAGGGGAGGACGAGCTTGATGTCGTCGGGCCGCGGGTTGCCGAGCAGGTTCGCCTCCCAGTAGCTGCCCGCGGAGAGCTCGGTCGCGTTGGGCGCGTCGCGGTGCGGGGGCGAGAGCTGGGAAGAGTTCGTTCGTGAGAGTGTCACGGCTCGCTGCCGCGTGATCAGCTATCTCGGATCTAGATATCACGGCTCGCTCACCGCAGAGCGCGCGATCAGCTCCGCGGCCGACTGCGCGAGGGAGCGGCGCGGCAGCCGCCCGCCGCGGCTCCCGTCGCCGCCCCAGCTCCCGAGGCCGCGGTACAGGACATGGTCAAAGTGGTCGAGGGTGCCGACGGGGGCCATCGGGTAGGAGCAGTCGAGGTTGAAGCGTGGAGGGCCGTACGTGTCGTTGCACGACGCCTCCCAGATGCCGGTGTCGATCGGCGCGATCTCGACCATCTTGCGAACGCGACTCGTGCGGAAGACCGCGCCGACGTTGCCAAAGAGCGGCGCGCTGCCCGTGTCGAGGCGGCGAATGTTGTGAGCGGCGTACACCAGCCGATTGGCCGCCTCGTCCCAGGTCGGGCGCAGCGGCCGCGCAAAGGGCGGGCAGCCAAAGATGGAGATCTCGGCGATCTGCGGCCCCAGGTTCTTGTAGTGTGCCGACGAAGCGTTGGCGGCGGTGCTGCGCGGGTCGAATGCCCCGGGCGTCCAAACAGGTGACGCGTCAGGCGGCGCCTCGGCCGGCGGGATCAGCTGCGCCTGCCACTGGTTGAGGAAGAAGCCGTACTTTTCGAGCGACGCCATGGAGACATCGACAAACTCTCCAGCGGGCCGGGCCGGGAAGTTGTGGACGATTTCCGCGGCTTTGGCCTCGGCACGCACTCGGTCGAGCAGCCGCTCCGGGCTCAGTTTCGCCGCGGCGGGACAGCACGCGGAAAGCAGGCGGCGGAGCTCTGGCGAAGCAAAGAGCTCCAGGACGCGTGGAGTGGCCGCCGCCGAAGCGGCGGCAGCGGCACGCTCGCTGGCGGCGCGAACAGAGGCCTGCACCGGCGTCTGAACCGGAGGCGTGGGGAACTGGAACTGGTGTTGGCTCGTCATGGGATCACGACAGTCCAGCAGCGGCGGGCCCCAGACCGTTTTGAGAGAATACTCACTCAGCACAAGGTTCACAGCTGAAATGTGGAATATAAGCCAATATACACATTGGAGAATATTGGGATATATTGGCTTATATTGATATATTCCCACTCCCTCCCTTCCTCCCGGGGGCATCTGCGCCCTTTCCGTGTTTCTCCACAGCACCCTCTCGTTTCCTCTCTAAGGAAACTCCGTCCGTGGAAATCAGCTGGTTTGGGCCCAAAATCAGCCAAAGCGGCAAAATACCGGGGTATACCTGGGGGTCCCGTACCATGCGGAATCGACCCTATCCAGTGCTCAAGTGCTCAAGGGCATCTGCGTTTCGTTTCTTTTGCCTCTCTCCTCACACGTCTGGTCATTGTTGTCTGTCGTGGGATCGCTTGTCATGTGAGAGAGTTAAGAAAGAAAGAAAACAGACAATCCAAGGGAGGGATGGGAGGACGGCACGCATGTGAGAGAATAAGAAGTGGCCTCGCGAGCTGGGAATAGGACCGCCGCAAGCAAGCGGCGTGGCGTGGGGCGGTTGAGCATCCCTCCGGGGGGCCCTCTGCTCCGGGGAGGCGTTGTTGGAGGCTAGGACGCAAGCGTCCGTCGCCCTTTTCAAACTCGGGGCCCACTCCGCTACGCTCCGACCCGAATTTGGAGGGCCTAAAAGTTTAAGGTGGTGCTGCGCAAAAAAAAGGGTTTAATATAACAAAATAAAAGTTTTCAAAAGGGGCGCAAGTTACGCGGCGAGGGAAAAGGGAGCAAAGAGGGGCAGCAAAAGGGACAAAAGGGACGCGGTCACGCCAGCGGCTGGCAGCGGCGGTCGGGGCGACCAAGTCGGCGATCCCGCTACGCTCAGAGACAGCGGCGGGTTGGCGTGCGGGGTCGCTGTCCTGTGTCCTCCCAATGCGACTCAGAGGTGCACCGCCGAGGCGTCCAAGGCACTGAAGGCGGAAGCGGGCGCAAGCACAAGAGAAAGGTCACTGCCGCTTGCAATCCCGGAACCGGCACGCGTCGCAGACGGGAGGCTCGGCAGGAGCGTTGCGATGGCGAAAGGAGAAGCACACCAGGCGGGCAACCTCCAGGCCGCGTGCGATGGAGACGGGCCGTTGGCCGTGCCATCACAACTTGTCGTACAGGTCGGGTTCGAAGGTAGCGTGTGGCGCCAGGCGAGCACTACAGGAGGCCGGCCGGAAAGCTATCGGGCTGAAGTCCAAACTTGGGCTTGACATCGGACATGGCGAGCGCATGCAAAGGCAAGGAATGCGTACGGCCGGGCCAGCTGCATGGCTGAGGCGGACTGGGACTGGCGAGATGAAAGGAGTGGCAAGCAGCGGCAAGCCTAATCACCCTGGTAGTGCACCCTGTAGGGCCGCACTCTCCACAAGCACTCTTGATGGGCGGTCTGTGACAGCCTGGTGACAGCATGACAGATCTTGCGTGCATAAGGAGAGCCGTCAAAGCACTTGCACGCCATGCACACATACACACGGTGAAGGCGGCGCCGGTGACTGCCCAATTGAGCTGGTGTTGAGTGAGCGCAGGTTGGATTGTCGTGTGTGCGGCAGCAGGAGGTAAGGTATGAGGAGCTCAAAGCGAGTTGAGAGTTTGCGATGCTTAAAAGAAGTGTTTGCGTGCGGGTCGCCAAATACCGCAGCAAACTAAGCGTGGACGCACTGTGGGTCAGGCTGAGGAGGATAAACGAGAGGACATATGGGCAACGCGCCGGGAGGTGAGAAAAGAATTCTGCAAAGGGGGTGTTCACGGAAAGTGCGCTGCACGTGCTCCAAGCGCGGCGCAGAGGCTGGCCTTGGAGTCCAGACAGACCATGACGGCGTCGAGTGAGGGTCGAGGGGAGCGGAAACACATCGTGACGGCTCCGAGCCGGGTAGATAGATGATGGATGCGCTTGTCGTGCGTGCGGGTAGTCCTTCCTCGTGATCTGTGATCTGTGAGGGTCCGCCCGCAGGCGCATTTTAAAGGGGCGGGGCGCGGGCGCGCGCGGCAGGCCGAGAGCTCTTTTTCGAGATCAGACCTTTCGATGGTTCACGATTTTTCGCTTGACCTCGGTGGGAAATCGCACTATTTAAGGGCAAAAACCGATTTGCTGTGGGGGGCGTGAGTCTTTCCTTCTGTCGCTCCCTCTCCGGTCTCTCCATCATCTTTTCCACCGCGTCTGCCGTGATCTTATTTTGCTCGGGTATCTCCTCCTCCCATGTCGCGTTCGTATCGAGGCCCGGGGTCCCCTCCAGCTTTATCACTCGATTGTCCGTCCTCTCTCGGCCCCAATAAAATAAATAAAACGGGCACGCCAAACGAGGGGTGGGAGAAGGACAGGGTCCCCACCTGCACGAGCAGGATCTTGTGTAAGGACGATCAGGGACACAGGGGAACGGGAGCGGGGAGCGCATCGCGACACGGAGGGGGGCTGGGCAGGGTTCACCCACACGACAGGTCCCAGGGATTCCGCTCTCGTATAGGACAGGTTGCACCCGGCGGCACGGGGGCAGGCGCGGGCCTCCTACTGGTTGCGCTCTCCTAGTTCTCCTGCTCCTGACATCTCGACCCCAGGTGCGTGCCGCTGTTGCGCCGGTTTCTTCCCTCCGAGGTAGAGCGTCCTGGCCTTCCCCTCCACTCGGATGCCCGTCTTGGTTCGCCCTTCTTCGAACGTGTGTTCTGTCATATTACATACCCAACCACACCCAGCCCCGTCCTCGTCCGTCAATCACACCACCCAAAAGCGGAGGTACATCAGGAGCCGCAGCCGGCCTGCTCTATCAGCCCCGCAGCCGCGGTGGCGCGACCGGACCGCGGTCGCTCCAGGCGCCTTTTGGCCCCGGTTCGAATCGCGGTTGGCGCGCGCCCTCGCGGAGCGACGCGTGGCGCGCGACGCGCGCGCGTGCGCGTGCGCGCCCAGCCGAGCCCTAGGCCGTATGCCGTCTGCCTTATTCGGCTCTGGCTTTCTCTTTGCGTTGAGGTGAATTCTCTTGTTGCCCAAGCGTCCTTTGCGGCCGCACACAACGCTCACCCCCCCAGTTTCCCCGACGCGCGGAGCGCGCTACACGCTCTCACTACAGCTAAAGGATGGGCTGCGGGACGTCAAAACAGAAGCAGGAGGCGATGGACGAGATGGACGTCAGCAAACAGTGCGCGCGCGCTCCTGCACTGCCCGCCCCGCCCCGCACCGCCCGCCCACACCCCCGCCCGCATTCACCCCTGACCGCCGCCTCGCAGTGGCGCCGAGTCCCCGTCGTACCACATGTACAACGCTCCGCCCGTACCGGACGAGCCGGCGGTCGCCGCGCCAAGCAGTTCGTAATTTCGTGCGATTCTGCGCCTCACGTCGCACCGGAGAGGACTGTGTCGCACGCCTCTGCTCTGTGGGTGGGATGGGAACGGCGGTCTCGTGAAGCGCAAGGTTGAACACGCATCATCTCTCGACTCTCTCGCGGCCGCGCGCGGGTGTCCGTCCGTCTCTTTTTTATTCCGCGCCGCGGTGTACACTTGTGCATTTGAGAAGTTCAAGCCTTCTCGGTTCCCGCGTGAATGCTCTGGGACGACAGACTAGCCTTGCGCTGTGCCACACGCTCTGAGTCGACACATGTTCACCCCTATAGATCGCGACACACCATAAAAGTGCACACAACCTTCGGTGCGGTGTGCGTGCGCGGCGTGCCGCGTGCGCGGGGAGCCCGCGACACCGGCGCACACGCACACACACAACTACAACTCAGAGGCTCGCGACGCCGCGCCGTTCGCGGGCCGGTCGGCGCTGCCACCCGCCCTCTCACCGGCCGAGCCGCTCGTCCGCCTCGCCCTTGGCCTCCGCCTCCCGCAGCGTGTACCCGAGCACCAGCTGGTACATGCAGAGCGTGCGCATCTTGTCCTGCTCGATGGTCACCTGGTCGTCTCTCTCGAGGTCTCGCTCGCCCCCGTCCTCGTCCGGGACCTTGAAGATGTACTTGACCACCATCGACATCGCCTCCTTCACCTCGGCCGACATGCCGCGCGTCAGCACCGCCAGCTGCGCCTACGGGGCAGGGCTCCAGGACGGCTGCGAGCCGCGCCCCTCCCCTCCTGCGCGGGCGGGCTCCGCCGCGCCTCGGGCAGCGCGGCGACGTACGCGGACAGGGAGGTGGAGATGGCGCCGCTCCCCTCCGCCTCCCCCGCCTGCAGCTGGCCCAGCTCCGAACGCAGCGCCTCCGCCTCGCCGCGCAGCTGCTCCATGTACGCGGCCGCGTCGACCTCAACCTCGCGCCCGCCGTCGAGGGTGACGACGACAGTGCCGCTCACGTTGGGCGGCGAGGCGGTGCCCGCCGCTGCGTCCAGCGCCGGCAGCGCCGCGCCGAAGGCAGACCCGCCCTCCCCCTCCAGCGCGCCGAGCGCAGCCGAGAACTCGTCCCACGCGATCCGGCCGTCGCCGTCGGCGTCCATGAGCTTCATGAGCGCGCGCGCCTCGTAGGGCGGCGGCGCCTCGCCGCCGTAGACGGACGCGAGCAGCGCCTCCACCTCCGGCATCTCGATGTACCCGGAGCCGTCCGCGTCGAGCCGCTCAAACGCGGCGCGGAAGTCGGCGGGCTCGCGTGAGCGGATCTCGAGCAGGTCTCGCAGGGCGGTGGCGTACTCGGCGTTGCGCAGCATGTAGCCCGTCACCTGCAGCTGCAGCATCAGCGCGGCGAGCCGGTCGCCCGTCGTCGTCACGCTCGAGTCGAACTGCAGCGTCGGCAGCGCGCCGAGCAGCGCGACGACGGCGTCTTGCATTGCCTGCTGCACGCGCGGCGCCGAGTCGGCGAAGAAGTCGCGCAGCAGCCGCTGCGGCGGCTTCTCGGTCGCGATGTCAAAGTACGCCTGCGCCGACGTCGCCAGCCCGGACTCCTGGATCTTGGTGATCCGGTCGCGGAGCCGTGCCATCGCGGCGTCGTCGAGGCCGTCGTCGCCGCCGCCGCCGCCGCCGAGCTGCTGCTGCAGGCATACCGCCGCGCGAGGCGCAGCGACGCCAGGCAGCAGCGGTCGGCACAGCACCGGGCCGGCGCTTCCCACCAGGTATGAAGCAGCAGGCGCCACCAGGAAGAACGACATCGCGCAAGTGTCGAAAGAATCTTACAGTAACCACGGGCCCTCAGCGGAGCTGGGAAGAGGACCGCCGCAAGCGGCGTGGCGTGGAGCGGTTGTGCATCCCTCCGGGGGCCCCTCTGCGCCGGGGAGGCGTTGTTGGAGGCTAGGACGCAAGCGTCCGTCGCCCTTTTCAAACTCGGGGCCCACTCCGCTACGCTCCGACCCGAATTTGGAGGGCCTAAAAGTTTAAGGTGTTGCTGCGCAAAAGGGGTCGGACACCGGGCGCAGCTCATGCTAAGAGCTAGAAGAGGAGATAGAGAGAACAACCACCCTGTCCCGTTATTGCGTACACCAACAAACACCACAAAACGCTCTCTCTCTCCTGTCCGCTCACTCAGGGGGGTCACAACTACCAAGTCCCTCGACTAGCTGCCACAGGGCGCAGCTGCCACAGGGCGCAGCTGGAGACGCTCCCCCTCGGCATCCACCCCCACCCGCTCCAGCCCCACTTCTGCTGCCGAGAGAGCTGAATCGAAGCAAGCGTGCCATTGCATCTTGGCGTGCTCCTGGAGCGCGGCTTTCTGCGGCCACGAGCACGGCGGAGTCGGCGTCGTAGCGCGCATCGTTCCCGCTCATCGCCCATTCCTCCCGTGACGTGTGTCGGCCGCGATTCGATGTCGCCACCTTCATCGCCAACGAGGACTCCCTCGACTGCAGGGGGGCTCCGGCGCGGGGAGGGACTCCGCCTGCTGCGCTGGCCGACTGCGCCCTCCTCCTCCATGGGATCGATCCGATTCCGCAGCGGCGGTGCTGCGCGGGAGGCGGCCGCGGGCACGCTGGGCTCGATCAGCGGCTTTCCCCTCAGGTAGCGCGAAAGCACGATTTGGCGGATCTTGGCTTCAATTTTACGAATGTCTTGGGACCAGCTGAAGGCTTGCACGGCGCACATCGCCGGATTCGTGCACGGTATTCGGATTTTGGCTATTTGCTCGTGTGGGGGTATATCGCAGATTTGTCAATGGTACCGCGTCTGCGACGCGGGCGCCTTGCGGGCAGAGCCCTTAGCCACCCTTTTATCTTGCGCGGTCACAACAAAACTCCCTCGCACAACACTGGGCACGGGACTGGCGCGCACTGGTGTCGAAAGAAATAACTTATTTCCCTGCGCGGAGCTGGGAATAGGACCGCCGCAAGCAAGCGGCGTGGCGTGGAGCGGTTGAGCATCCCTCCGTCCGGGGGCCCCTCTGCGCCGGGGAGGCGTTGTTGGAGGCTAGGACGCAAGCGTCCGTCGCCCTTTTCGACATCGTCTGTGCGCTGCTAGCTCGCTCGCGCTGTTGAAAGAATTTACGGCAAGTGCGAAAGAAATAACCAGCGGCTTCCGCCTCTTCTGGCGTGTGGTGGCGGCGTGCCGTCCTCCCATCCTCCCTTGGGTTGTCTGTTTTCTTTCTTTCTTTCTTTCTTTGGGCACACCTACCGGCACATGGATCATGGTGAGGATGGAAACAGAAAACACCCAGTTCCTTACCAGCTCAGTAACCAGAGATGTATGTGGTTCGCGCGTTCATGGCCAAGATTATTGCGCTGAAAAAATCCCGGAGTGCGGAGAGACTTCCACCTAAAACGTCTTATGGCACAAAACCCGAACAGACCGCTCGACCTAGTCTACACCACCTCCCCCAGTCACTGTCAGACACCTACGCTCCATTCGGAGAGCTCTGCAAAGAAACAGGCTCCATCGAGCTCCACACGAAACTGATAGACGTCTTCAAATCACACAACGTCTGGAACGACTTCAACGGAAACCACGGCCCCTCTTCCCAAAACTCCCCCTGACTACCCACGGCCACGCGCCACGGCTCAACCGGGTTAAAGCAAACAGGCACCGCACCCCCCCCCCCCAAAACCCCCACACACCTGCCGTACGAAGAGGTACGAATAGCCGGACACAGGAACGGCACAGCTCAACGGTAGAAATCCCACACACGAACTCACCTCTCGCACAAACAGGTTCCCAGAGCCGGACGCAGGAACGGCACAGGCCAAAACACACCCACACCTGACGCACGAACAGGTACGAACAGCCGGACGAAGGAACGGCAGAGACACACACCCAGCCGGGGCAAGACAGAAGGCCGTCGAGGGGAATGGGAGTTCGCAACTAAACGGCCGAAGCGTATCACTCCAGTTCACGCTCGCCGAGCCAAACCGCCTACCTGCAAGCTGGGCTCCCGCGCTCGCGAGCCTGGCGCTGCGAGCCGTGGGCCCCGGGGGCGACACACATATATGCCGCCCCGCGCGGCCGCAGCGTCCAGCGCAAGGCCTCGTCGTCGTCCTGTCCCCGCGGCGTCTCCGGACCAAAAGAGGCAGCGGCTCCTCGAGGCGGCCGAGCGTCGTCGACGGTCGGCGGCCGAGGCCGAGGCCGAGTCGGGCGGCGAGTCTGGCGCGACAGTGCCGGGCACCTCGACGGCGGCGCAAGGGCTCGAGCTCGCTTTGGACGCAGGGTCGCATGGGCAGCACGCTGGCCCCCCTTCGCGGATCGCGCTCCCTCCCGGTGCGGTGCTGACGGTCGGTCGCGACACCGCCTGCGACGTGACTCTCACTGCCCAGCACATCTCGCGCCAGCACGCCGTGCTCCGCGTGGCGGCATGCGGGCGCAGCGTCCGGCTCGAAGACGTCTCGCGGAAGAATGGCTGCCGCGTGGAGCAGCCCGGCGGGGACGAGGCCACCCTCCTGCGGTCGACGGCCCACGAGGTGTCGGCCTGTCAGCTCGGAGACGGCGACTTCCTCACTTTCGGCCTCTCCAGCGCGCCGCGGTCGAACGAGTGTTCCTTCCGCTACACCGTGCGTGCTGTCGCGGCCGCTCCCGCAGCCACCGCCCGCGTCGCCGGCGCGGCCACTCCAGTATCCACAGCGCCTGCCGCGCCCACTGCGCCCGCCGCTACCGCCGCGCCCGCCGCTACCGCCGCGCCCGCCGTTACCGCGGCTCCCGCCGATACCGCCGATACAGCCGCTACCGCCGAGACCGCCGATACCACCGCGCCTGCCGCTACTGCTGCGCCTGCAGCGCCCGCCGCTACCGCCGCCGCTGCCGCCGCGGAGGCGACGGTCGATGGTGGTTGCATGGAGCCGGACCGGCCGGGCGGCAGCGGTCGCGACATGAACCGCGAGGAAGGGCAGGCGCCTCCGGCCCCGGAGCCCTCGGAGGCAGTGACGACCTCACAGATCGGGGTGGCGGCGGCTGATGCAGCGAACTCGAGCAAAGCTGACGACCGCGCCGTGGCGAGCGGCGGCGGCGAAGAGCGCGGCGCCGAGAGCGACGCGAGCGACGCGAGCGAGGCGAGCGACGCGAGCGACGGCGTCACTTTTGTCTGCGTCGGGAGGCGATCGGTGGGCGCGACGCTCGCACACGCGAGGTACGACTGCGAGGTGGTCCCCTTTGAGGAGGGGCGCGAGGAGGAGATGTGCCCCTCCTGCTGGTGCGGCGCTTGCGGCGTGCCCGCCGCCGAGTGCCCGGACTGGCCTTCCCACTGCAAGACGACCCGCGCCGCAGCGATGGCGTGCCACGCGGCTGCGCGGACGGAGTCGCTGCGGGCGCGCCTGCAAGCCGTGCCGCGGCCGCCACCGCTCGATCCCGGCTGCTCGGCGGCGCGGCTGATGGCGGAGCCGCGCTGGGGGCCGATGCGCTTCACCGCTCTCTCGTGGCTGGCCAACTGCGGCAGCGCGGAGGAGGGCGTGTCCGCCACCGTCTCTGCCGTCCACGGCGTGAGCGCTCCGGCCGCGCAGGCGCTGCTCGCCTCGCTGCAATCCCTCGGGGAGGTGATCGCCCTCCCGTCGCTCGGCTTGCACGTGAGGCCGGGCACCAACATTGACGTGCCGCCGGCGCCACCAGCGCCGCTCTTCCCACTGCCGCCGCAGCCTCAGCCGCCGCCGCCGCCGCAGCCCCGCCCCGCAGCCGTGCTGCCTCACGATGTCGTGATGCAGATGCTCGCTTCTGCACCAGAGCCGTGAGCCCTATGCTGAGAGTGTGCGGTTCACCGCTGTGACGTGCGTCCCGGGAGTGCGCTGAGCGAGACATGTCTCTCTGTGAGAGAGATACGGGGAAGGGACGAGCTCTGAACGTGAAAGTAGCACAGACATGTCTCGCGCTGCACCGAAAAAAGAACTTTTTGTAAATACGCAGTACGAAAAGTGTGGACACACGCTCGAGAGACCCCTCCCGCGTGACTTTAGTCTAAAGAGCCGCGGCTAGCTCATACCGTATAGGGGAAGTGGAGAAAGTGCTCGCCTCAGGCTCTCTCAGCGGGAATCTGACCCGGTGGCTCTCCGTCGCCGCTCGTCGCGTCGGGCCTTCGCGGCCTGCGCCGCCTCTGCTTCGCTGTGCACCGCCTGTGCTTTGACCGCGTCCGCGACCGGCTTCTCGGGCGTGCCTTGGTCCGCATCCACCCTCGGCTCTTCTCCCACGTCCAGGCTGCCCTGCCGCCGCCGTTGCCGCCGTGTCGCCTGGGCCGCACGCGTGTCGTCCGCCTGCTCAGCCTCAGGGTGTTCTACTGCCGTCGCTCCACCACCCTCACTTCCGTCCCTGTTCCCGCCTTGCTCGCCCGCCACTGCCCGCTTCGGTCGCCCATCATGTCCGTCGTCGTCGTCCGCGGCGCCTTTTGCAAAGGGAAGCGCCTTCCGGAAGCGCGCGCCGAGGGAAGGGGGGTCCTCCGCCGATGTGGGCGCATCGCCCTGCTCTGCGCGCCGGGAGGATGCGGCGCACCACTCGAGTGCCTGGCCGTTGGGAAGAGGGCAGGGATATGACGTGCGGGCCACTAGGGATAGGCTTGAGAGTGTGGGCGGACCTGGGCCAGGCCGTCTCCGCGGAGTGCCGAGACACCGATGCACTGGCAGTGGCGATCGCGGACTGTGTTGAGGTAGAGAGCTGCCTCGATTTCGGGCGCGGGCGCCGCGCTGGCCCGATCTTGCTTATTTGCGACCACGAGCAGGGGCGCACCGCCGAACACCGGGTTGTCCAGCACGGCCTGCAGCACGCGAGGTCAACAGGGTCTGAAGAGTGCCTGGAAGAGTGTCGATCGTGTCTCGGAGGCGTCACGGAAGTGCTATCGCGCGTTGCTCCTGCAATTCCCGCGCCGCCTCGAGGAGCCGTCGCCGGTCACAGGCATCAATCACGTAGAGGATGGTGACGCCGCGCAGCAGCGGCGGAATGCGCCCCGCGAGCTGCGCCTCACCCGCGCCCGCGCTCCGTCCGCCGGCGTAGCTGGCCCAGTACTGCCGCAAGTCCTTTGCACCACCGACATCGACAAGCTCAAGAGGGGTTCCGCCGACGGCGACAGAGCGTGAAGCGACGCCACGAGAGGGCAGCGTCGTGCGCACGTCCTCGCCGCACACGCGCGCAGCGATAGAGCTCTTGCCAGAGCCGTCGATACCGAGCAGCAGCACCCGGTGGGGCTGGTAGCTGGTGGCCGCACCCATGACGCGACGATGTAACCGTCAAAAGCTCGAAAAACCCGAATTAGTGTAGGTGTCTAGAAGGCGTATTCGGTTGCAAAGCTACACATACTTTCTTGTATTTATATATTATTTTTTAATTTTGACCGCGCAAGATAAAAGGGTGTCCTAAGGGCTCTGCCCGCAAGGCGCCCGCGTCGCAGACGCGGTACCATTGACAAATCTGCGATATACCCCCACACGAGCAAATAGCCAAAATCCGAATACCGTGCACGAAGTGGGCGATGTGGGATGCAAGCCTTCAGCTGGCACATCCGTAAAATTGAAGCCAAGAACGTCCGCCAAATCCGTGCTCTTTCGGCGCAACTTGAGGGGAAGCCGCTGATCGAGCCCAGCGTGCCCGCGGCCGCCTCCCGCGCAGCAGCGCCTCTGGGGACGACACGCTGCGGAATCGGATCGAGCCCATGGAGGAGGAGGGCGCAGTCGACGAATGGGAGGAGAGGGCGCAGTTGACATTGTCGTGTCTGACTCAGAGGAGGAGTTGGAGGTGCCAGCCATGGGTGCTCCGGCAACCTAACCTGATCCAGAAGCTCGCCGACGTTGTCACTCAACGTGCGTCATGCGTGCTCGAGCTTGAGGGAGGAGCTCAGCTAACGCTTCGGCCAGCCCCCCAGCGCCGCCGCCCACCGCCACCCACAAAGCACCTGCTCTACTATCCCGTACCTGGCTGGCTGATGCTCACCCCCCCCGCTCCACTTTCCCCTGATCATGCCCGTGATAGCACCATCACTGTCGCCGTCCTGGTTTTGAACGTGGCAGCTAGACTCTAGGAACTCGGTAGTTGTGACCCCTCGTGAGTGAGGAGCAGGAGAGAGAGCTTTGTGGTGTTGGTGTGGTTGTCTCTCTATCTCCTCTTCTAGCTCTTAGCATGAGCTGCGCCCTGTGTCCGACCCCTTTTGCGCAGCAACACCTTAAACTTTTAGGCCCTCCAAATTCGGGTCGGAGCGTAGCGGAGTGGGCCCCGAGTTTGAAAAGGGCGACGGACGCTTGCGTCCTAGCCTCCAACAACGCCTCCCCGGCGCAGAGGGGCCCCCGGAGGGATGCACAACCGCTCCACGCCACGCCGCTTGCGGCGGTCCTCTTCCCAGCTCCGCTGAGGGCCCGTGCGTTATTAATTTTTTTAATTGCGCTGGTTCACGGAAGGTGCCACAGCTCGCCCGAGCCTGCAGCACACTTCGTCGCTCTTCCTCGGACTGAGCTACGACTGTGGACTGTGAGAGCTAGGACTGTGAGAGCTAGGACAGCTCAACACCAGGCAGCAGCCCAGGGACTTCTTCGAACGACTGTGCGACGATGGCTTGCTCGGCCCCGAGCTCAACGACTAGCTTGACAACAGGCAGCCCGGGGACTTCTGGTTCGGAGTGGAGCACCCCGTCAGGCGCGTGCTCTCGCTCGGAGAGCACGCCGCAATCGTTGCTCAGCAGCCCGCGTTCCCCGATGCTGGCTTATGTGGACACGACACTCGGGACCTTCTTTCTGCGCCATGGCTGCGACATTGGGTCACCGCTGCTCCGCTCGCTCTCGGCATCATCCTCGCCGGGTGTCTCGACATTGGGTCACACGCTGCCGAGCCCGCTGAGCACCCTGGTCAGAAGTGAAGAGTATTCAAGCTCGGCATCCTGCGGCTCTGAGCCGTCGCTGTCTCGTATCGACATGTCCCTGGGATCCTTCACCCGCCGCTTCGCCCACGAGATTGGCTCTCCTCTCTACCGCTCACTCTCTGCGGCGGTCTCGCCGAGGCCCGAGGGCTCCAAGGCAGCTCGGGCCCCCACCTCGCCAGTCTCGCTCGGCCCAAACCGGCCGGGTGGAGCGGCGGGATGGAGCATTGCAGCCGATCGGGACGGTGCTGTCACGGAGCTGTGCGGCGGCGCCAGCTCGAAGCGGTTTACGCGGAACCTGTCAAGTGGGGGCCTCGATTCAGCGATCGCGGGCCTGTGCAAGGCAGGCCTGGAGGAGCGCGAGGCGGCATCTGCAGATCGATAGGCGAGTAGAGAGAATCTGTTTCACTGAGCGCGCTTCCAGCAGGCAAGAACGCGTGAAGGTTCGTACACTATATCCCCAGCTAGTAGCTGAAGCTAGAGTTGCGGGCACTGAGAGAAGCGGAGAGAGTTTGTGTCATTGCAACGTATGAATGAATGCCCTCTAAACACTAAAGCTGAGATTACATGTGGGGGTGTGTTCTCCTCTCGGCTTGTTGCACGAGTATATGGGACACGATGTCTCAAATATGAGGGGTTTTGACTCCTACCGGCTCCTGACGCTATCCCTGGCAGCTCTAATGACCAGGATCAGTAGTGTTGTGATAGAGGGTGCCCATACTAGCGCAGGAGCTGCCACACTCGCCCGGACCGTCCCCTTCTGGGGCCGGTTCCGCAGCCCGCGAGAGCCGACAGCGGGGCCGTGCCGCGGGTGCCTACTGCCGAGTGCCACAAACACTGCGCCGTCCCGCCATCACCTACAGGCTGTCTTGTGTGATGGTTGGGATGTCCAAACGCCACCATCTTGGCTCTTGCGACCTCAAACCCGCGAGCTGTATGGGTGGTCCTGACGTCGACAGACGCCCGATGACCACGGTGAAGCTGAGCCGGAACGCGTCGACAGGTCTCGTCTGAGCCCGTGGCGGTCGCCGGCTGAGTCGCTGTGCACGGACCGGTACCTCAGGCGTCACCTCCGCAGCCTCAGGTCTCACACTCCACCACCTCCGCCAGGACGCCGTCGGTGGCACGCTCGGCGGCGAGTTTGTGGCAGCTCCATCTCGAGTACGGCGTCGAGCCTACTCACTCCAGTTGGTTCGGCACACTCGGTGGGGTCCACTGAGTGTGCCGAACGCGCGAGCGGTGCGTCCTGGCAGCGCGCGCAGGCTGCGGAGCTGCCACAAACTCGAGACACGCTTTTTGGGACATTTTCGACGCTTTTGTCCCATATACTCGTGCAACAAGCCTCTCGGGCTCGGCGTGCGGGGGTGCGCAGCGGCGGCGCCACTGTGATATATTGCCGACCGATCACGATCCAGCTCTCAAGACGACACAAACTGCGCGTGGGGCCTTTAGGGGCCTAGAGAACACATCCACATGAGCCGATGGGTGAAAGGGAAGACCCGCCCGAGGTCTGATGCTCACCCATTGAGGAAGTGAGGAACTGCTGCTCGGCCCACACCCGGATCCTGCTGAACAAGCAGCTCCTCTTGTAGCTCGATCGGTCACACCGCCATCGCCGCCGACGTCTCAGTGTGAGATGAGGGAGAGGGGGGACGACACTGCTTCTGCAGCGTGCACCTCGATCCTGTACCGTGTGTTTGTTATGACCCCCCCCGATGAGCACACCAGCGAGGGGGGGCGAGACGGTCGAGGGGTCCCGTACCATGCGGAATCGACCCTATCCAGTGCTCCAGTGCTCAGCACACCCGGCTCTCCCTTCCCTAACAATGAAAGTAGCAACGCGGAGCCAGGCACGGTAGGCTAACCTCGGAATGTAAGCGCACTTGGCTTGCTGTCTCCTACACAGCCATCTTACCTAAGGATGGCTGAGCTAGCTGCAGTGCAGCCATAGCCTCCAGGCCGATGGCTGCAATACACACAGGGCAGCCATCCTGAGTAGGGTTGGCTGGAAGCTCGCTGCTGCAGCCATACCGCACGCCCCGGGGCGGGCCCTCATGGCTGAGCTGGCTATATCGCAGCCATCTTGGGTAAGATGGCTGGGGGACAGACATTTCAGCCATCTACTATGGCTGGGGCACACAGTCAGTGCAGCCATCCTCCGGAGCATGGCTGGTGATAATTCGATGGCAGCCGTCCGCCGCCCCCGCCACACGCACAAATGGCTGCGCGCTTGCCGCCCCCGGCCTCGCGGGACGGCTGCCATTGGCTGCGCCATCGAATTATCACCAGGCAGCCATGGCTCTGGAGGATGGCTGCAATCTCTGTGCCCCAGCCATAGTAGATGGCTGAAATGGCTGAAATGGCTGTCCCCCAGCCATCTTACCCAAGATGGCTGCGATGTAGCCAGCTCAGCCAAGAGGGCTCACCTCGAGGCGGGCGGTATGGCTGCGGTAGTGCGTCTCCAGCCATGTCTACTAAGGATGGCTGCCGTGTGTGTGTTGCAGCCATCGGGCTGAAGGATGTGGTTGCACTGTAGCTAGCTCAGCCATCCTTAGGTAAGATGGCTGTGTAGGAGACAGCACAGCCATAGTGCGCTTACATTCCGAGGTTAGCCGGCACGGTAGTTCGATTTGGTCGATTTGGCGACCCTCCGCCGCGAGCCCGCCCCTGCATCCCGGGGGCCCGGCCGACCTGGATCCTCCTGGCACTCCTCGGCTTCCTCCCGACGGTCGGCGGCACCAACCCCGTGCGCTTTGAGTCAGCTCGATCCTCGGCATGCGCATTCTGAGGAGCCGCTCCGACTTCCCCACAACTGCCTGGACAGTACCTTGGCGTATCAGCGAGACACGTACACGAATGTGACCGGCCGGGATCTGTAGCTCGAGGCGGGACGCACGACTTCCCTCTTCAAAACCATGACCGAGACACTCGACCTCGCCCGTACCAACAATTGCGAGCGGCGTCAAAACGGACGATTTGAAGCCGATCAAAGACCTGCTAATTCGTCAGCATATAGTCTTGAAGGCAACAGAACACTTCGGCCGCTTCGTTCTCAACGACAGCGCTCGCACAAGGCCGTCCTCATGGCGGAGGTAGGTGCGATGACGTATTAGACTACATTTGGAGGCAGGAAATGTTGCTGCACCACCAGGACAAGCAAGTCTTCAAAGATCGAGAAGCTGCAACAACTACACAGTGAAAGGCAACGCACGGAGCTACTGATGGGAGCAGTTTTGGTATGCGTCTTCCTCCTCTCTTTCCTAAAAGGGTTGCAGGATTGGCTTCTGCCGCATATCCATGGCGAGGTGCGCAAGGCGTGCCTGTCAGAGCAATCAGAGGGGTGGCCGTTCCCGCAGCACGACTGGTTCGAGTTCCAGTTGTTGTCGACGCCGAGACGGTTGACAACTTCACGGCTTGCCTTCTCCGAAGTCTTACGGAGAGAGAGTTGAGAGAGAGAGATTTTTAGGAGGCCAATGGTCCACAATTCACAACGCTTCCAATATTGATTGTGTACCAGAGAGACAGGTGTGGGAGCTGTGGGAGCGGCCTCTTCAAATCAACTGAGCCAGTTAGTTGGTTAGAGGCGTGTGTGAGTGGTTGCTATTTTCAGTGTATGTAGCAGTGTAGGTAGCTCTTACGTACATTCCCGGAGGAAGGAGCACTGCTGACGGGGGATTGCGATGTCCGATGAGAAGCGATCCGAACGTGGCATTTTCAACGATCGGCGTCCATTCGTCGCAAACACTTGTGTGCCGTTTGCGTCGCTGGCACTAGACGCGCCACGCCTGGAGGGCGGGCCCGGCGCCACATGGCGCCGGGCCGCCGGCCAAACCGTTAGTTTCTCCCAAAAGCTAAAAGCAAACTTGCCAAGTCGCGAAAAGTACGGACGGCTACACGGTGTCAGGACTGGGCACGTAATGACTCTTTCACCCTCCGCCGCGTCGGGCGCGCGACGGCTTCGTCGGCTCACGACAGCCCGTCGTCTCTTCCGGAGACGGACGCAGAGCAATTCGCCCTCAGCGGACCCTGAAACGGCCGAGATCCGTGCGACGTTCGACTCCTTCGACACCGACGGATCAGGAAGCGTGAGTGCCGACGAGCTGGAGGCTATGCTGGGGCAACTCGGGTTTACCGCCGGTGAGGTGGCTGAGATGGTATCGCAAGCAGACACCGACAAGAACGGAGAACTGGATTTCGATGAGTTTCGGACTCTCATCAATGAGGACGGCTCGTACGGCTCGTATGGATACTCGTATGGTGGCTGGCCAAGTGCTTATGGTCCAAGCGAGGCCGAGGAGAAGCAGCTCTTTGACCTGTTCGACACGGACAAGTCGGGTTCGATCGACACGAATGAGCTGTACGCGATGCTGCGCCAGCTCGGCATCGACGCGCGCGTGGCGCAAGTCCAGGACTACCTCGACCGGCTGGACAGTGACCACAACGGCACGCTCGATTACGACGAGTTCAAGGATCTCGCGAAAGAGCTCATGCAGGGGTCGTACGCGTCTTACTACTCTTACGAAGGCGCAGCCCTTCCCGACGAGGAAGCCCTCCGCGAAATTTTCGACGCATTCGACACCGATGGCAACGGTGAAATGGACGCGAGCGAGTTTGGCGCCTCCCTGGAAATGCTCGGCTACGAAGGAGGCGACTCCGACACTCTGCTGCGGGATCTTGACAAAGACTCATCCTCCACGCTGACCTTCGACGAGTGGCGCAAACTCTTCGAGGAGCAGGTAGAGCAGCAGGCCAAGCCTCCGCGGGACGGCTGCAGCGACGATCCGCAGTACAGCTTTGCAGGTGGCGAGCGTTCGGATGGCGCGCCCGCCACATGGCGGTGCAACGACTGGACGGGGTACAACTGTGCCGCGGGCGGCTTTGGAGTCAAGACGGCCGCTGAAATTGGGGCCCTCCTCGAGGCTTGCCCGTCCGCTTGCGCCGACGGCCGGTGCCACAACGCGACGGCGCCGAGTCGGATCCTGCCGGTCAACGGCGCTCGCTTCGAGCTCTCGCAAGAAGGCAAGGAGTGCGGGAGCCCCAACTTGAACCGTGGGCTGTACGGCGGCGCGAGCGCGACGGGCGGGCTGCAGGAGTGCGCCAACGCCTGCTACGCGGCAGACGGATGCACATTCTTTCTCTACGGCCTCGGCTCAAAAGCGGGCCGGTGCTACCAGGAGACGACGTCGGACGAGTCATGCCCCGAGGGCTGGGAGGCCGCCGACTTCAACTTCTACGCGCTGCGCGATCTGGCGCCGCCGTCGCCGCCCAGGCCGCCCATGAGACCTTTGGGCTCGAGGCGGCCACGGCAGCCGTCCTCGCCGCCAAGGGGCGCGACCGCTACTACCGCGGCGGCGGTGGTCAGCGAAGAGAGTGGAGGCATCCAAGAAGGCGGGGGCGGGGGCGGGGGCTTTGGTCTCATGCTGCTGGCCGTCCTCGCCGTCATTGGGGCGTTCGCAGCCTACCGGAAGTGGGCACGCCCTCGAGGCCAGCGCCGGCTCGTTGACGAGAGCATCGCGAACGTCCCGCTCTCATCGCTGGCGGGTGGCGCGCAAGCTGTGGCGCCACCGTTTGCAAACGTCGTCCCGCCGCCTGCTTCTCTGCGCATCTAGTACATTTGCCGGGTGAGCGCGATCGACACTGCTGCCGCGGGGTGCGTAGGCAAGCGTCTCGCGAATCACATGGACATGGGGTGTGCGACTTATTATCTGGGACCTCGCGGGGGTCCGCTAGAGGGGTATTTATTTTCTCCTTTGGGGTAGCCTTTGCTTTCTTTTCTATATTACTCGATAGCGGTCACGCCATAGCTCGCGCATAGGAGCAGGAGGCTAGGCAGAGGCCGCATCGCGTTCGCTGAGCTGTAACAAGTTTGATCCAAAACAAGAACACAAGTTTGGCTCTACTAATATAGCGCGCGGATAAAGCGCGCGCGCCGCGGTGGCGGCGAAATATAATATTATCTCAGAGGAATATAGTGTGAATGCCCGGGAACAGCCCCTCCTGGCCCGAGTGCGGGGCGCGAGGGACAAATAAATTCAAAGGGCATGAAAGTCGTCGAGCTGCTTGATCAGGCCAGTAAAGATGGCCCGCGAGGCAGCCTTCGTGAGTAGGTCGGCGAGCATCACGACGCCGGGGAGGTGTTCGACAGAGATAACGCCACGGCTGACGAGATCGCGAAGAAACTCGGCGGCGCGCAAGATGTGCTTGGTCTTCTTGAAGGCAACGGGATCGAAGGCCATGCCGACGGCGGACTTGCTGTCGCAGTTGATGACGCTGGCGCCGTCGATGGAAAATCCAAGGTCGATCAGTAGCTCACGGATGAAAATCACCTCCTTGGCGGCTAGCATGGCGCCGAAGAACTCTGCCTCGGCACTAGACAGCGTGACGGATCGCTGCATTTTGGAGAACCAGTGGAAGAGACATCCGTAGAAGAAGAACATGCCACCGGAGCAAGAGTACTTCGTGGCCCAGTTTGAATCGACGTAGCTCTCAAGGTTGCGGTTGGAATTCGGCTGCATGACGAGGGCGCGGTCAGCTGTGTCGCGCACGTAGATAAGCACCCGGATGGCGGCTTTAAAATGCGACGGGCCAGGGTTCGTCATAAACCGAGCAAGCTGAGACGCGGAATAAGCAATGTCGACGCGCGTCATATTGGCAAGCCACAGTAGTCCGCCGACGATGGCCATGTAGGCGGTGCGGAATTCGGACATCTCGTCGTATTCAACAGATCCAACGGCGGGCTGATCGTCGGCGGACAGTTCGAGCCCCTCTTCCATAGGCGAGTCGAAGCGGCGTGAGCGGGACCGATCGAAATAGGCGCTGAACTTGGCAACGAGGTCGGCGGCGTAGAGGCCCTGGGACAAGTTCAGGGTCCGTGCGCCGCGGTCACGCGTGATGGCGGTGTTCAGTATCCATTCGAGCTCGCCCTTGTCCTCGGTAGGAAACCGCTTGGAGATGTCGGCAACAAAACGGGCGCGCAGCGTGGGGCAGTTGTCGGCGATGAGTATGTCGTCGACGTAAACTAGCACCCATAAGACAAGATTGCCAGATCGGTAGATATACAGGCACACGTCGATGGTCGAGCGAACGAATCCCCAGGAAACGAGGAAGGAGGTGAGGAGTAGTCCCCACTCTCGCCCTGCCTGTTTGAGTCCATAAAGGCTGCGCCGCAGTTTGCAAACGAGGGAGTTGTTGCCACTGTTGACTCCTGGAGGAACGCGCATGTACAGATCCTCGTCAATGGTCGCCTGTAAATAAGCCTGCCGAATATCGAGAGAAGTCAAATTGTAATCACGGGCGGCGGCGATGGCGAGTACGAGGCGGATAGTAAGGGCCTTGACGACGGTAGCGAAGACGCGATTGAAGTCGACACCATGCTTCTGAGTGTTGCCGTCGGCGACAAGGCGTGCCTTGAACTTGTCGATTGAACCGTCAGCCTTGCGCTTGATTGCAAATACAAAGTGGCAGTGCATGATATTGGCGGCGGCAGGAATCGAAGCAATCGGTACAAGGTCCCAGTGTGAGTGGAGGCACACATGTCCTCAAGGTGTTCTGACCCAAGTTGCCAATTTATCGATAAATCTTTGAGAAATGAATTGTCGATGCAAATGGCGGGCTCGAACGTGCTCGACGAGACCGACTGGACCCATTGTTCAGATCCTTCGGCTCGATTGGGGTTGTGCTCGCACACGCCAGGCGCCCAGGTGGTGGCTGACATACATGGTGCAAGGCTTGTCCATGGTGGAGGTGCCATGGTGGTCGACGCTGTCATGTCGCTGGTGGTGTCGGCCTCGGCGATGCAGTAGTCGAGGCCGTTCTTCCCGGTAGAGAAGTCATACTCGATAGCGGGCACGCCATAGCTCGCGCATAGGAGCAGGAGGCTAGGCAGAGGCCGCATCGCGTTCGCTGAGCTGTAACAAGTTTGATCCAAAACAAGAACACAAGTTTGGCTCTACTAATATAGCGCGCGGATAAAGCGCGCGCGCCGCGGTGGCGGCGAAATATAATATTATCTCAGAGGAATATAGTGTGAATGCCCGGGAACAGGTCTACAGTATATCGGCTAGAGATCGCGCATCGACCATCGTCATTCGTCTCGCTGAGTCTCGGCTCGAGAGTCGAGTCTGCAGTCTCGTCCGGGGCGCGGTGTCTACTCTAAGTGTAGATCGCGCGGCGGTTCTATCGTATCATCGCGGCCAAGCACTGAGCCCTCTGAGGCGCAAGATCCGCCAGCCCCGCCGCCTTCGCCCAATACATCCTCCGAGCCGCTCGTCGGATCTGGGACGGTCCACAGTGCCGGCTCGGGTCCGCCTTTGCGCGGCGCCGCTGCCATAGGCGTAGCAAGTTCGACCAGCGCGAGCGCGCACGCGCCGCCCTCCCTGGCCAGACGGAGAGCGTCGCGAGCAGCCTCCCGTGGTACTGCGACTTGTACTTGAGCAGGCCAGCGGTCGGGACGGGTCCATCGTTGAGGAAGAGCGGGGGTGGCACGCCCACGCTGCCACCCTCGTGGACACCTTGCTCTCTCCACCAGCGGGCAGCCACGTGCAGCAGCAGGGCCGACGGGTCCGCCCGCGGGTCGGGCAGGCTGTAGTCATGGACGCCATCGACGGCAACCACGGTGCGCCCAACCCGCTCGGTGACGACGTATGCCGCCACCTGGTCTGCAGCACCGGAGCGGATGACAAAGAGCGCTACGCCGTACCCCGGTGGGTCCTCTGGCGACGGCCCCTCCTGCCGTTCCAGCAGGGCCAAGAGGTAGGAGCTCCGCCTCGGCGCCCCAGCCCAAGGTGGGCCAAGGTATCTCTCCCCTGCCTGCCTTGCCGCCCTGCGGGCGTCGTCCGCGCGGCGCCGCATCCAACCCTCCCGGCAGCTCACGCAGCTCGCAATCAACTCGGCCGAGACGCGGCAGCCGGGGAACGCCTCGACGCGAAGGCTGCGCTCCGCCATTGCCGACTCCGCCCTGCGGCAGGCCTTGCGAAATGACCGGTCCGCTCGGCTGGCGAGGGCGGAGCAGCCGTAGACGTACTCGTGCGCAAAATGGCGAACGGTGACGTCAGCGCCGAGGGGCGATAGCTCTCCAATAATTCCAAGCCTTTGCGCCTGCTGGGGCGTGAGCAGAACAGGCTCGCCAGTGGCGGCAATTGAGGCGGCAGCGTGTTCGAACGAGTCCACCACGAGCGGCGGCGTGCTTACCATCGCACGCGCGGCTACGCTGCACGCCCACCAGGACACCGCCTCCTCGTCCGCAGCCTCGTCGGTCACGACGAGCGGTCGAGCAGCTCGGCGTGCCTGCATTGGGGCGTGTGGCCTCCAAAGAGTGCTGGACTCGCGTGGCGGCAACTGGTGGCGGAGAGCCACCCGGGTACCCGGGTACCCGGGTAGGTCGAAGCCCCCAAAAAATCCGAACCCCTGGGTGGTGTCCCTTGTCAGGAGCAGGAGCGCCCCACCTGTGCCCCTGATCGTCCTTCCAAAATCCTGCTCGTGCAGGTGGGGACCCTGTCGGTCAGCCTGTCATCCTCCTCCCCCATCCGCATCCCTCGGCCTCGTTAGGTTAGGTTAGGTAGAAAGGTGAAGAACAGTTGTTTGGTTGGGGTATGTAGGGCGGAGAAAAAGAAATATTCGCCGGCCGTGATACACACGTTGACATGCGGAGATGCGGTTGCGGACGCTGCGGCCCGCGGCAGCCTCATATGATTTCGTATTCGGACCCCAGCTGGCTGCCCTCGTCGCCAAAACGAATCTGGACGGCACCTTCCGTGTCCCGTACCTCGAGCGCGTCCACCTCGTCGAGCTTGCCGAACAAGCCGCGTCCGCCCCCCTCGTCGACACGCGTCCTCCTGCCGTTCAGCGCAGCGAGCTCGTCCTGTGCACAGCAGTCGCAACGGGTGAGACCTCGGCCAACCTCGAGGGTCAAGTGACCGGTCCGGACAGTCCTTCATGGCCCCCAGGGTGAGCTTGTTCCGGAACGCGGGTCGCAAGCTCGCACAGAGCTTCGACTGCGCGAGCGGGTTCTTCATCGAGATGTAAAACTGGCGGCGCACCTTGTCGCGGCTCTCGTTGGCGGAGCCGCAATGCAGCGTCTGCTGATTGTACAGTGCTAGGTCGCCAGCCTTGAGCAATCCCAGCTTCACCTAAAGAGGGCCAGCGGCTCGTCTCGCGAGGGTCTCGGAGGATCACCGCACCAAACGTCCACCTCGCGCGAGCGGAGGAACTCCTCGGGGATGGGCGGCCGCCGCACGCCTGTTGCCACCGCCACCTCGTGAGTAGACGCGTCCCTGGTGTGCTTTCCTACGGGCGGCCGCCGGGCTGCCCGAGACACCCGCGTTGCCCAAGCTGAGGTCGCCGCCGAAGAAGGACGTGTGCGCCTACTCCGAGGTCAAGGGGCAAATGCACGACGTGCGCCCCGGCGGGAGGCCGTCGGTTATGCGAGCGCGCGCGCCTCTTTGGTCTGCGTTCCAGGCAGGTAGAGTGTGGGCCCCATCTCCACGTCCACGTCCTGCAGCGCGATGAAGGCCGTGTACGCCGAGGGGATCGGCGTCCACGGCGTGTCCGGGTGCAGGGGCTGCTGCGCCGAACCCGGCTCCGAGGTGAGGCAGGCGAGCTCCTGGAGCACTCCCGCCTCGCCCACCACCTCCTGCAGCAGCGGGCCGAGGACAGAGCCCTCGCCGAGCAGTTCCTGCAGCGCCGCGATCGGAGGACCGTGGAGCGGAAGGAGCAAATCACACCGCTTGTCCAGCAAGACGAGGTCGGCAAAGCGAGCCTTTTGATCGCAGCGGCCGGCCTTGACGTCGGCGGTGGCCTGGACGCGCTCCGCGTCTACAAACTCACGCAGCTCTTCCACCAGCGCCGGCGAGAGCGCGCCGTCGATTCGAACCACGCCTGACGCCTTTAGCTCGGTGGCCAGCGCCGAGAGCGGTCGCGCCCGCGAACCCTTTGTCCTAGTCTTCTTCTTCTTCTTGACCTGCGCGGCTGCAGCCTTTGCACCGAAGCCAATCGGGTTGGCAGCCCGCTTCTGTTCTAGGGCGACTAGTGCGGTGCCGGGCTGCAGGAAGGAGCGCTCCATGACTCCTCGTCGCGCGGTGGCCTTGTTCCGCTCCGCCTCCAAGCCCGAGGCTTGCATCGTTGGAGGCCGAGTGCGGCAGCGCGCAGCGAGACCGATGTGCAGCAGCGAGAGCAACATTGTTCTGCCCCTGCTGCTCGACTGGCGAAATCCGTATTAGGCGCCGGTGAAGAATTCATCAGATTGGCAGAGTGCGTGGACACCGACGCGTGTGACACGTGCGCGGTGGTGGGCAGCTCCGACCGCCTCCGGCTGCACGGCAAGCACGGCGCCCTGATAGACGGCGACCAGTGCGTCTTTCGAGTCAACCACGCGCCGACGAGTGGCTACGAAGACTACGTGGGCAGCTCTGTCGCGTGCGTACCGCCGGAAGCCGTAAAGGGTCCGTTTTCTTGAAACGTGTACCAGCACCTGGTCCCAGGCGCATAGAGAGCTAAGTGCTGAGTGAGGCCCGGGCTGGGTGCCCTGAAGCGTGGGGACCCACGGGGTCCGGAGAGAGGTACTTTCCTACGGCGGGCGGGTGATCGCCGAGGGAGATTTGCGGAAAAAGCGATCACTTTAATGATTCACAAATCTCGGTAAATCTCCGTAAAGTTCTGTGAAAGATAATCACATGCTTGTATTTTCGTAAACTTATTCGCAAACTCACTAAAAGCTCGTCTAAATTTTCCGAAGCACGTCCAAATTTTCCTAAACTTAAGAACACACGAGCATCGAGGCACCGAGCGCCGAGCACCGAGCAACAAGCAACGAGCATCGAGGCGTCGTCGTCGAGGCCCGAGGCCCCCATGGCGCACGAGCGTCGCAAGGTCGCGCGCCCCGTAGCGTCCCTCACGTGCGCCTTGGCCATCGACGCGAGTCGCAGGCTAGCGCGGCATGCCGCATACGCCACGCCGCACGCGTCGGTAGACGGCGAAGGCTCGCGTGTCGCCCGCCAGGGCGCACGGAGCGCCCCGCGCAGGCGGCGCACGGGGCGCGTCGCGCGGCGTGCGCGGCTCGCGGGGCGTCGGACACGGAACGCGCGCTTGGCCGTCGACAGAGCATGCAGGGTGCCACGGCGTGCCTAGCCGAGCCCGATGCGCGTGCGCGTCAACGGCGGAGCGTGGGCGACGCCCGTTACGCGTGGCGCCAAGAATACAGTAGACTCCGGTGACCGAACTTCCTGTGGCGCGCGCGCCGGTCGCGACGCCGCGCGCGTATCACCGCATGGCGACGCGGCCTGCGAATGCCACCTTCGTGTATGCGATCGGACTCGAGCACACGGGACACCACTTTTGGCACCCACTCTTCCCGGCATCGAAAGTGATTCACAACCTGATGAGAAACTTCACGCTGTACAATAACCTGTCGCTCGCTAGCGAGATCGGCGTGCAAAAGCTCGCAAGATCGCAAGCTGTGGCTACCCTTGCCGCCGCTTTTGACTCCGAGCGGCGGCGCGCCGCGGCAAGCGTCCCGCGCGTGCCGCTACTGGGCATCGTGTCCGGATCCTATCCGCAGGGATCCACGCACGTCAGTCCCGACGCAACGCTCCTCGATGAGGGCGCTCGCGCCGCCGGCGCAGACCTCCGCTTTCTGGTGATGCTGCGCGATCCCGTGGAGATCGTGCGCCAATTCACCGAGACGCGCATTGCGATCCTCGCGCGTAGCTGCCGGCTGATGCGCCTGCAGGTCGAGCAGATTCTGCGCGAGGGGTCCTCGCCAGTATTCTTTCTGCCGTACTGGAACACTCTCGAGCTCGCGTCGCCGGTCTCGGACTTCCTCGGCATCGACTTGCGCGCCGCCGTGAGCCGCTCTTTCCACCCAAGCAACCGCTCGACGACGGTGCGCGAGCAGCTGCACAGCGGGCTGGCCTTGCATCGCTCGTGGGCTGACTTGAAGGACTGCTCCACCCGCCTCGATCGCATCCATCTGCACCACTTGCAGAATGCGAAGCGGGTTGTGCCTCCCGTTCCAGCCGAGCGACAATCTGAGTCCAATGTATCGTCTATGACATGAGGGTGAAATGCCTCTCCCGTTGCCATTGCCCTTGACTATCGCGCATGCCGCAGCGATGGGGCGTGACACGCTGCCTGCCCATGCCCGTGGTGACGCCGCGCGACCGCATCACGGAGGAGCGTTTGTCGCGAATGTCCATGGACAGCGTGGACAGCGTGGACGCGCCTCTTTCTCTGACCTCTCGCGTGCTGTGGTACAGCGCCGAACGGCTGCTCCTGCGCCGCAGCCATTTATCGGAGCAACGGCGCAGGTGGTCGCTTTGTGCAGCACTCGCCGCGCTGTTGGCATTGGTCGCTGTCTGCGCGGTGCTGGCACTCGAGATGTTGCTAGGAAGACGACTCACCGGGTGATTGGCGACGGGACGATGCGATTGCTCCTTGGCGACTACACGGTGGCCAGCAATCGGCGGGGCGTGGAGGCTGCGACCTGTCAGGGCTGCGAGTCGCTGCATGGGAGCGCGCCGAGCGACGCGCGCTCGATCTGCCGCGCCGATAGCGGCGAGGCGTGCGTCTACGCGCCGGGCGAGGTTCGAGGCGGCCGGTCGCCGCATCTTTCTACGGCTGAGCGAGCAGCGCGCGGCTCTGAACCCCACGCGCCGGCTTTGCTCGGCGCGGCCGGCGTTTGAGCGTGCCGCGATGCAAGTCAAGGCCGAGAGCGGGCGCGGCGTGCGCAGCGGAAGCGACGAGTACCGTCGCCTCGCGCTCTCGGGCGGATTCCTCACGCTCCTAATGGCGCGAGAGCTGTGCAACAAGGGACAGCGCATCGACGTCTTCGGCATGGAGACGAATGCCAGCGACGACTGCTGCCGCGACATGAACCGTCGCTACGCCTACTACCAGCCTCAGAGCCACCACAAGTGCTGCATCCGGTCGCGCGAGACGCGCGACCAGCATGAGATTGCGGCGTGGGAGCACTTCCAGCGCTCCGGGGAGGTGGCGCTGCACTAGCGAGCCTCACCGCTCACGCTCCTCGGCGCTCGGGCTCAGTGTATAACCATCCCTTTTTTTTGGCAGGCTCGCGCTCCGTTGAAGCGATTTTCAGGTGGCCCGAGTTTTCCCCTTTCTTTTTAAATTACCGTACTGTACTCTATCTACTCTACTCAGAACTCAGAGTCGAGGAGTCCGTGTGGAATCAGCTCATGCAGAGGAATCACTCGGTGCAGACCGGCTGGACCCTTCATGGGGTTCCGCGTGTTGTCGAGGCAGGCAGTGCACCTGCGCCACGCAGATGGCTCAGCGCCAAAGGCCTCGACTCGTTTGGCGAGGTCGTCATCACGCGGCTTCGCCAGGAGTTTCCGCAGGCGTGCCGGCTTGACGAGATTCATTGCCCACTGAGACTTTGAATAATGCTCCGCAGACTTGCTCGCGAGGCAGGCGAAGCAGCGTTTGGTAGCCGTCTGTGGCGTGTCTGCGGCCGCCGCCGACGGCGCTGCGACTGCGGCCGCCGTGCCGTCGCAGCTCCGCAATGTTCCCATCCAGAGAGAGGGGTACAGGGTGCATATCCTATGCGAGAGAGATCCCCTGCCCTGTGCCCAGCCCTCTCCGCGCGGCGATGCGCCCCCCCCCCTCGCTTTTGCAAAATCCTGCAAAGGTGGGGACGTGTCTGTCCTCGACCCAGCCCTAGCTTGGGATGTCCTTTTTATAAAAAATAAAAACGGACACCTCTACTGTGAGATGGGTAAAAAGGAACAGGTCCCCGCCCTTGCGATCTTTGTGCAGGGTGATTTGTGGATGTGGTCGGCGACTAGCCGGGGTCGTCCTCCCGATCGATGGGGGACTAGCACTAGCCGTCTTCCACATACATGGCCGTGCATGCGCCTGCATGCCCGCGGCTTACTAAGGAGGTCCCTCGCTCCACACTGCTTCGGCAGCGTGCACCTCGATCCTGCACCGTGTTTATTGTGACCCCCCCCAATGAACACACCAGTGAGGGAGGGCGAGACGATCGAGGGGTCCCGTACCATGCGGAATCGGCCCTATCAAGTGCTCAAGTGCTCAAGTGCTCAAGTGCTCAAGCTCAAAACGCGAATTCGTTACGTTGTCTGGGTCGGCCGGAACGAAAGCACGATGGCCGACGCGACTCTCCATCTGACCGGCGAGCTGCTGCTGCAGCTCATTCCGCCCATCGATCATATTGTCGAGCGGGCCAGAGACTCCTCTCCTCCCCGCAGAGCTCGGGCGGGGAGAGAGGGAAGACAGCTCGCCTGCCTGCTCTCCACGCGTAGCGAGGCCAGGCGTGACATGGCAGAGGCATCTCGGGCCCTGCCAGGCCGGCTGGCTGACAGTGAGCAAGCCATGGATCCGGAGGCTCTTGCACAGGCGCGTGCGCTTCACGCGTCGCTCGCTCAGACCTTCGCCCTGGACGGACAATCCCCCCTGGAAGGCACCACGGCGGCGAGGCTCTGCGAGGAGCATAGGGTCCACGACAGAGCTGTGAGGGCACTGATCGAGCGGCTTCCGCAGGGCAGCACCATGGGGTGTGAGTGGAGGCACGTCCTCGAGGCGATCCGCGGCCGGCTTGATCACCTCGTGGCGGCAGCTCTTGCGCGACCTCCTCTCGGAGGAGACTGGCACTGGCCTACCGGTGAGGCTCGCTCAGCCCGCGCAGCGACAGGGTGCCTCGATGCCTCGGAAACGTTGCGCTACAACATCGCCGCGATGGTGGGCCTGCTGAGAAGGCGCGCTGACCTGAATTCCGCCCCGTCCCTCCTCTCGTCACCTCCGCACACCCCACCCGTGCAGATTGGAGGCTCTCATCGGTCCTGAGTGCAGACTGCCGATCCTCGGGCAGCAGCAATGGCGCCGCAAAGGGAAGCGCGCAGTGCCGGAGGCAGCCCAGGGCCAGAGCGTGTCGCGTGCTGCAGAGAGCATGCGCCCGGCGGGAGAGGCGACTCCGGTGCGCACCATGGCGGTTGCTCCCGAGGCAACAGTGGACGACGTGGTACCGCCAACAACATTTGCTCGAGTGCGGAGCATACTCGAACCCGTGGCTACGGCGGCTGAGAACGCACTGCGTCGCCTCGAGGCGCTTGAAGCGTCGTGCCAGTCGCGTCCGATCACACCAACCAGGGGGGGGGAGCCCGAGGTGTCAAGATCTCCGGATCATGCCGTGTATGCCACCACCTCTCGTCAAACAGAGGTGTGTGATAGCGGGCGGATGGTGGCATCGCAGAGATCGGAGCTTCTGGTGGAACACGAGGCGAGAAAGGCAGTCCAGGAGCCGCAACTCGTACTCAAGAGGTGCCCGCAGGTGGAACACGAGGCGAGAATGGCAGTCCAGGAGCCGCAACAACTCCAGAGGTGCCCTCCTCCGCCTCCACAGGCATCACTGCCGCCAACTGCGCAGCACATGACGGAACCCGAGGGCGGGGGCGCTATGTTGGAGCTCGAAGGGAGGCTGGCGTGGATCCGAGGCTACCAGGGTGCGGTTCCAGCAATGGACTGGGGCTTCGAGGTCGTCGACGACGACGAAGATGAGGCCACATCGGAGGAGGGTGGTCAGGCGGACGATTACGGCGGGCAGTTGGACGAGGCTCCTTCGTCCAAAACAATCACTGAGGAGGAAATCGCAGTGGGCGATGATATGGAGGAGGAGGGCGGCCCGGCGGCGCTGAAACACGGAGGGGACGGCGCAGAAGAACTTTGCAAAAACGAGGTCGCGGAGGAGTGGAGGGCGGAAGTGGAGGAGGTAGGCAGTTTTGAGGAATTCAGCGGGAGCGAGTATGGCAGTGACGGTGGTGTGGACCAGCATCGGTGTGGACCAGTGTCGGCAGTGACGGCAGTGATGGCGATGAAAGCTATGGAGGTACCTCTCGCATGGGCCAATCACCTAGAGCCCGACCGTTGCTCGTCTAGCGAAGACAGCGTTGATGACGATTGCCCTCAGCTAGCCTTGGCAGCTGGACCATCGCCGCAATGCGACGAGGCTGCTTTAGACGATGGCCTGCGGCATAGCGACAGTGCTGATGAGGCTGCTCCCCATCTAGAATCCGAAGGAGCTGCAAAGGTGGTGATCTCCGCAATCGCTCGCGCCGTGCGGAGGGCAGTGGTGACGGTCGCAGTTGCGTCGGTCTTGCGTGGCGTTGTCAACGCGGCGAGTCCCCCGACACCCGAGAAGGTGCCGCAGAGGACAACGGCGTTGTTCGTGGGGTCTCCCCAGCTAACGCCGTCGTTGGCAGCGAGAGAGACCTCGCCAAGCGAGTCGCTAGACTGGGAGGAAACTTACTTTGTCGACAGTGACAGGCCGTGTGTGACGAAGATGGAGGGCGATGCGACGGCAGGTGAGGTGGAAGCAGCAAAGGGGCTGGAAGGTGAAGAGACGGCGGAGAAGCAAGTTGTAGGCGGGGGCGGTGCGGCAGCGGCGAGCAAGAGCGAGGGCGGGGGCGAGCTAAAGGCGACGGAGACGGAGTCCGAAACCGAGAAGGCGCTTGGCGAGGTTGGAACCTGCGAGGCGACGGAGGCTGCTGCGAGTGGTTGCGTTGCCTTGTGTAGCAAAGAGCCAGTGCAGGATAGGGAGGGAGAGTTGCCAAGTGCGTCCATCGAGGCAGCGGACGCTCCCCCAGCCCCATCTTTGCGGAGCGGATGCCGCCGATATGAGGTTCTGCAGGCAGAGATGAAGCTGCTGCGGGAGGCAATGGCAGCGGCGCAGCTGTCGGAGGGATGCGACGATGAGCTCGAGCGGTTGCGATCGGAGTTTGAGGCACTACGGAAGGAGCTGGCACAAACACAGAGCGCCGCGTGCTTGGCGCTGCACTCCACAGCGCCGGGACGGGTGATGCCATCGCAAGACGCGGAGGCTATGGAGTCAGCAAGTGGGCCACGAGAACTCGTAGCACAGCAGAGGCAAGCCCTCATTCATGATGCTCTCCTGACATCAAAAGACGACATTGACATTGCAACCTCCTGCAACTATCACCGAGAGTCCATCGCCGACTGTCTACCGTCGGACATGCCAACGTGGGACTCGCTCGAGAGCAACGAGACCGATCGTCGGAGGGCCCAAATCGAGGCGGGCGAGTGTTCCATCTTCACCTACGGGCGACCGGGGTCCTGGGCGATCGAGGCAATCGGTATCGGAGCCAATCCGACGATGCCGCAGCTGCTCGACCGCGTCGAGATGGAGCACGCAAACTGCTTGCATTTGGCGCCGGCGGGAGCACCGCTCCCGTCCCGCCGCAGAGTACGAATCGTGGGGGTATAGTTGATCATCACATACGTGCCGCGGCATATGCTTACATGGCTACCTACGGACACTCACTTCCATTTTAAATAGTCTGAGCATGAGACAAATGGCTCTCTTTGACCGCTTGCAGAGGAGTAACCGGCACGGGGGTACTGGGTAGAGTAGAGCTGGGTACTGCCGATGTTGTGTACGACGCTTACCGAGCGGGGGGGGCGTGTCCGGGTCGCTCTCCTCGCAGTCAGCCCAGCGCGCGCCACTCATCATACTCGAGTGTGTTGAGCCGAAAGGGGCAGGAACACTATCATCTACAACTATACCTCCGCAGTCGGAGAGATAGACCCACAACCCACGCACCCAAAGGACACATACATGGAGGGCCCTCCCTGCTGTTGTTGTTGCCAGCGAAGCCGAGGTTGATGAGTGTGGACGTTACTTTGCGCGCGTCCAGAGTCGCGCGTCCAAGCCCCCTCAGCCTCCCTCTTGCAAAATCCCCAATGAGGGGCGTCACAGACGCCCTCCCCCCAGTCCTCTCGGGGCCCTCTCTCATAGGTCTGCGGAGATGGAGATGCGATGCGTATCGATGTTTGTGTCGAGCTCGACCGCCTCCCCATCGTCGGGAGGAGCGATCACCATCGGCGCCTCGGGCGGCTTGGGCTTATACCTGCGGCACGCGTGGCGCGGGTTGAGGAGACTCCATGCCGGACGCGGACTAGCTAAAGGGTCGGGACAAACGGCTGGGCGAGAGTGGCTGCTGCGCGCGCCACGTCGTCTCGCGGGTGTGGACGTTGTAGTAGTACGGCCGGCCAGAGTTGTCGTCGATGTACTCGAGCCACCCGTGGGGCAGCACGCCCTTTTGCGCGTTCATCACCGAGAGGCCCGCCTAACAACTCCGAGGACCCGTTTGCCGAGACGCCGCACGCACGGCTCCCTCCCGAGCCGCGCATCTCCGCCGACCTGCTGCACGATGATCGAGCCGACGAGCTCCATAAGCTTTTTGACCGCGAGCTCCTACGCGGCAAGAGCGGCCGATCCGGAGCGTGTGCTGACGGATGCCTCTCGCCTCGGAGCTGGCGGCGCCGGCTGGATCTCGCGCGACGCCAGCCCAGCTAGCAACTTGTCCAGCGGCGCGGCCATCTCCTCGCCCACGCACAGCTTGGTCTCCCGAATGAGCGCCTATCCAACACCGGGGGCGTCGCATACCTCCATAGACCGGCATTGCAGCGGACGCGGAGGCGATGCCCACCGAGCAAGAGATGTGCACAGTGCGAGGGTTGGCGCCGGCTTTGCCACCCGACCTACGCCCCCAGAGCATCGCGTCTGAGGAGGCCGCCATGGCAGGCTGGTGTCCACCCGGGGAGAGTACCGCTCCGCCGGAGTCGACTGGGAGCGCCGCGAGTTGACGGGCGAGGCGTTGGTGGAGGCTCCGCCTTTCCTCCTGCCGAACGAGCTGCTGCGCACTGCGCCGCCCGCCGCAGCCTTCTTCCGGCCAGGGACGATGGACATGGCGCGGGCAAACAGCCTATTTGCGCAGCACGCCTCGAGCCGAGAGGGTACAAGGCGCTTCCAGCGCTCCCAGCCACGCACCCCGAGTCGGGTTCGTCGCCGCCATCCTCCTCGCGCATCGAGTTGCTGTCCGGCGGCGCCTTGCGAAGAAGGGAGGTCTCTGTGCGGGTAGCTGCGAGCGCGAGCTGTGCGAAGCCGCGCCCGTGGGGCCATCGGGCAGCGTGCGTCTGGTCCACACCCCTCTGTGTGCATGTGTATGTGTGCTCGAGAGAGGCACCTCGGTCTCGGCGGTAGGAAACGTGAAGATCGTCTTGCGTTGCGCCTTGTTCGTGTAGCACGCGCGCCCCGACTCGTGGAGCGACTCAACCCACCCGGGAGGCAGCGCCGGAGGAACCTACGTGCCAACCGATCCGAGCCGTGTCACGGCCAGCATGCTGCCTGGGGCGTCGAGCAGCGCTGCCTCGACAGAGCGGCGGTGAGTGATCGAATTGACGTACACCGTCGAGCCGTCCTCCTCCTTCACCTCCTTCCAGTTTGGTGGCAGCTTCACCTGTGACCGCAAGAGGCGACTTCGTCACTCACACACGGCCGCACGGAAGCGCACCTTGGCGCTGAGCGGGTGAGCACCTTCCCGCTCTTTGCAGACACTGGTGCCCGCCTCCGAAAGAAGGAGCCAGTGCGCTCCTTCTTTGAAGTGATGGTGCCGTCGGCGTCGTGGTTATTGTCCGTGTCGGTGTCGTCAACCATGCAGCTCGGCCTCCTCCTAGCGCGGCTCTGGGCAAGCCGCCGCAGCCGTCCGCTTTTTCGCATTTACATGGCGGATGAAAAGAATTCTGCGATACTCGGCAGCGCGCGACCGCCACCCAAAGGTGCGCTCGTGGCGTTCAGGGCGGCTCGCACACGCACACACACACACGCGCACACACACACACACACACACACGACACACACACACACATGCATGCATGCATGCATGCACAGACACACATCCCCCCTCAAGACCTTCCCACGGGCGAGGACACGCGCAGGCCGCACCTCTAGTGAGGCCCGCATAGTATGTGGGAGACTCATTGCCGCCGCCCCTGCCACCCCTGTGTCAGTGTGCCCGTGGTAGTGAGAGACTGCCGGTGAGAAGCCGGAGGAAGGTCGCTAGACTGAGATGAGACCGCCAGTGGAGTTGGGATTCCACCGTGGTTCCGTGCACCGCGCTGCGAGCCTGTCGTGTCCCTTGTCAGGAGCAGGAGAGCCCACCTGTGCCCCTGATCGTCCTTCCAAAATCCTGCTCGTGCAGGTGTGGACCCTGTCCTCTCCTCCCCCATCCCTCGTTTGGGTTGTCTGTTTTCTTTCTTTCTTTCGGGACTGGCGCGCACTGGCACTAACACAGGTACTCATTGCTGATGAAAAGAATTTTTAGACGCCCGCCGAGCCGGAGGTGCTCGTCCATGGCTTTGACCCAGGGCCGGTGGGCGCTGGTCCTCGCGGGGCGCCCACATGCGACCCTAGCACCAGAGTCTCTCTCAGTCTCTGTCGCCGCGGGCGTGTGAATTGACGAAGGCGGACGAGGGGCGGTCGCTGCCTTTGGCAATAGGCGCGCGAGACATAGGCGCGCGAGCCGGCGCACAGCGGACGAAGGGCGCCGCGCAGGGGGGGTCGGTATCTGTCGGTCGAGGGGGGGCAGAGAAAAGAAATGCGATCCTTATGAGAGTCGTCAAATGCGCGCCAGGTGCTGGCTCCTTCACAGCCATCTTACCTACAAGGATGGCTGAGCTAGCTGCAATTCACCCCTCCTCCAGTCGAATGGCTGCAATACACACACGGCAGCCATCCTTAGTAGACATGGCTGGAGACGCACTACCGCAGCCACACCGCCCGCCTCGAGGTGAGCCCTCTTGGCTGACCTGGCTACATCGCAGCCATCTTGGGTAAGATGGCTGGGGGACAGCCATTTCAGCCATCTACTATGGCTGGGGCACAGCAGTCAGTGCAGCCACCCTCCGGAGCATGGCTGGTGATAATTCGATGGCAGCCGTCCACCTCCCCCGCCACACGCACAAATGGCTGCGCGCTTGTCGCCCCCGGCCTCGTGGGACGGCCTAGGGGACGGCTGCCATCGGCTGCCATCGAATTACCACCAGCCATGGCTCTGGAGATGGCTGCAATCTCCATGACGCAGCCATAGTAGATGGCTGAAATGGCTGAAATGGCTGTCCCCCAGCCATCTTTCCCAAGATGGCTGCGATGTAGCCAGGTCAGCCAAGTTCCCAAGCAAGAGGGCTCACCTCGAGGCGGGCGGTGTGGCTGCGGTAGACGGTAGTGCGTCTCCAGCCATGTCTACTACCGCACGGCCTACTCGCCCAAGTACTCGCTCTCTTTTATGTCCCACCATGCAGAGCGCATCTCTCTCTCTGTTGTGCGAGGCGTGAACCGCGCCATTCGCTCTCACCTGGCAACCCTGTCTGCACGTCTCGCGCGCGCGTGAACAGGGCTCCAGGCCCCAAATGACGTGTGAGTGTTAGAGTTGTTTGGTATTGCTAAAAAGGAGGATGGCTGCCGTGTGTGTTATTGCAGCCATTAGACTGGATGGAGGATGTGGCTGCACTGCAGCTAGCTCAGCCATCCTTAGGTAAGATGGCTGTAAAGGAGCCAGCACAGCCATTCTCGGCAGCTGATTCTGGGTTATGGCAGTCTCTCACTACCACAGACACACTGACAGGCGAGTGTGAAGTTCTTCTGCGCGGTTCGGATATACGTAAAAAGAAAGAAATAAAACAGACAACCCAAGGGAGGGATCGGATATAGGTATTTTCTTGTGCCCGGGTGAATTCTTCTGCGCGGTTCGGCTGTATAATGGCAGCGGCCGCCGCCATTGTCCGCGCTGCGTTCGCATCGGGTGCGGCGCCGCCTCCCGGCAGGTTGCGCGCGTGCTCGCGGTGCCACGGGGAGGGCGGGCTGTACACGCGGGGAAAGCGGCGCTCAGGTGGCGCCGCGGCCGTGATCCGCCGGCCGTGTGCGAGCTGCGGCGGCATCGGGCTCGTCGATGGAATGCTGCCTCCGCCGCGACATGAACCGGGGCCCCGGGACCGTGCGTTTGTCGGCACCGTAGCCATTGCTGGCGGCGGCATCGGCGGCGCCGCAGCGGCGCTGGCGCTGCAGCAGCGGGGCTTCCGCGTGGTCGTGTATGAGCGCGACTCAAACTTTGACCAGCGCGCGCAGGGTTACGGCCTCACGATGCAGCAGGGGGCGACTGCGCTGGCGCAACTCGGCCTGCCCAATGAGGGCGTCTTCTCGTATGCCCACTCCTCCTTCCTACCGGACGGAACGCTCCTCGGGGAGTATGGGCGGGGCGTGCACGAGAGCACGCGCGAGCGGATGGGCAACGGGAGAGGGAAGGCTCAGCGGCGCAACGCCCACATCCCGCGGCAGGCTCTGCGGGCGGCGCTTCTCGACCCGCTCCTGCCGGGGACGGTGCGGTGGGGCAAGGCAATCGCTCGCTTTGACGCCGGCGACTCGGGCGTCATCCTGCACTTTGAGGACGGCTCGCCACCCGAGCGCGCCGCGCTCCTCGTCGGCGCGGACGGGATCCGGTCGCGAGTGCGCGAGCAGCTGCTCGGCGCGGCACCGCTCGAGTACCTCGGCGTCGTCGTTGTGCTCGGGCGCTCGCGCACGTCTCACGCCGCGGCGAGTGAGCGAGTCTTTCAGACCCTCGACGGCGACACGCGCCTGTACGTGATGCCCTTCGAGGCCGGCGTTGCGATGTGGCAGCTCTCCTTCCGACTGGGCGAGGCGGAGGCGCGGGCGATTCAGACCCTAGACGGCGCATCGCTTCGCGCCCTCGCCCTACGCCGGTGCGGAAGCTGGCACGAGCCGAGTCTGCACCCGCGCGGCACTCCCTGCGCCCTTCAAAGAGCCTCCCAGGGGCCTCTCCGTAGGCACGAGCCGATCCCGCAGCTGCTGCAAGACACCGCGGCCGCGGACATCACCGGCTATCCAGCCTACGACCGGCCTTGCCCCGCCGCCCTCCGACAGCCCACCTCTGCCGGCGAGGCGCTCGGAGGGTTGGGTGGTGAGGCGGGCGGCGAGGTGCCGCCACCGACGCTTGCCACGGAGACACGGGTGCGCGCGCCGGTCGCGGGCGTCGGTGGCGGTCTCACCCTCATCCCCGGTCCCTCGACGCTCCGCTGCCAGGTCACCCTACTCGGAGACGCAGCGCACCCGATGTCGCCGTTCAAGGGGCAAGGGGCTAACCAGGCCCCGCGTGCCGGGCGTCGCCGACATCGAACGGCGTCGAGCACCCCTCCCTTGTGCGAACAGGCCCTCCTCGACGGGATCGCCCTCGCCCGCGCCCTTCGCTCCCACGAGCTTCGCGGTGTCGTGCGGCGTTGCGGCCGCGCCAGCGGAGGTTCCCACTCAGGTCGTCACGCGCTCTCTCTCTCAGGCGACGCGCATGTCTCGCTTGGCGCGGCGCTTTCCATGTTCGAGGCAGACATGCTCGAGCGGGCGCGCCGCAAAGTGCGTGCGTCGCGCGACGCGGCGGAGCTGCTGCACTCGCCCGAGGCGATGGCAAAGTCGAATTCGACGCGCGCGCGGTCGGCGAGGGACAAGCGGCAGCTCGAATCCACTACAGCAGCAGAAGAGGGGCGGGGGGGCGGTATAGCTTGATTGCTTTTTTGCACAACTGCTCCACGTGCACGCGGCGCCGTCCCCCGCTCGCGCCTCGCGGAAAATTCATCTATACGCCTCGCGGAAAATTCACCGCAGTTGCAGGTATGCAGGAGTGTTCAGGAGAAAGGGGGGCGCGGCATAGTCCATAGAGAGCTTGATTGACATTCCATTGGTCATTGCAGTGAGAGAAAGGAAAAAAAGAAGAAAGAAAACGGGGAGAACGGCACAGGCCGCCCCACACCACACATAAAAGAAAAGAAAAACGTACGGTTTTTTTCTCACTCTTCTTCGCGGCATGCAGCGAGAATCGGCGAGAGACTGCGAAGAGAGATGAAGAGGCGGACGCCCAAGGGTGGGCGACGGCTAGCGCACCACACCCCTCTCCTTAAAATCCCTGTGTGGTGGCGGCGTGCCGTCCTCCCATCGCACCCAACGGCGCCATTGTTTTTTTTTCTTCGCGGCATGGCCGCCGACGACGGCGAGGTGCTTGACCCGCTCGACACCGACGGCATCAGCCAAGCACTGCAGGGGCACGGCTTCTGCGTCATCCGGCAGCTATTCCCGACCGCGACGGTGGAACGGGCGCGAGCGCACCTCGAGGCGGCGGTGGAGCGCCACCTGAGCTCCGCCGTCGCCGCTGGCGCCATCGATCGCATGCCCGCGGAGCTGCCGCTCGAAGAGCGAATAGCGGCTGCGTATGCGCACGCTCCAGAGAACGCTCCCGCATCATGGGTGTCAGCCATCCGCACGGCGCCCGCCTTCCACCACCACCTCTTCCGCGACGCCGCGCTGTGCAGCGTCGTGAAACGGCTCACCGGAAGAGAGCCTTGCGTGGCGGCGCGATATAACTGCCGCTGTAAGCTCAAGGCGGCGGCGGGCGCGGCGTTCCCGTGGCATCAGGACCATGCCTTCTTCCGCATGCAGTATGCGCTGCGCGGCGAGACGCCGCGTCGCCTCCTTGCCGCGTGGGCTCCTCTCACGGAGGTCCGTGGAGCGCTACTGTGCCACCCACTTTGTCACCGCCACCGCGTTCTCGCCACTGCCGCCGCCACCATCCCCTCTCTCCCGCCAGGTCGGCGCGACCAACGGCGGCGTCCAGCTATCTCCCGGCTCGCACCGCGCCGGCTTCGTACCCCACAGGAGGGAGGGCGGCTTCTTAACCGCCGCTAGAGGCGCCTTTGCCGCCCGCAGCGGCGGCCCAGCCGCCGCGGCGCCAGAGGCGGTGCTCCCGGTTCTCTCGCCGGGCGACGTGCTGCTCTTCACCGACCTGACGATGCACCGCTCGGGCGTCAGCTGCGCGTCGACCGCACGCTGGTCGGCCGATTGGGCGTACGAGCTGGAGGAGGGCGACACCGTCTGTCCTCCGCTAGGGGCGGGGGCAGCGACCACTGAGGCTGTGGCGGTGGCAGCAGGAGAGGCGGCGGCGGCAGGGGTGGCGGTAGCAGCAGCGGAGCCGACGGCCCCAGCAGGGCAGCAGCGGCCGAACCGCGGAGTGCGGGCGGCCGCACCGCCAGAAGAGCGGCTCGACCCACCTCGCGTGTGCTGCGGTCGCGAGTTTGCGCTGCGACGCGCGCTCGCCTCGCACGTCCGCAACCACGTCTCGTGCGGCCAGTGTGCCTTCGAGGGGTGCCTCGCTGCGCTCAAGCTTCACGAGTGGCGGGCGCACGGCGTCGGCGGCCCGCCAGCGACGACGGCACCACCTGCGGGCGCGGCCGCGACGTACACAGTTGGTCGAGCGGGCGGCGCTTTCGAGGTGCGCGAGGAGGTGGAGGCGGTGGTGGCGCCGCTGGAGGAGAGATACCCGGGCGCGGAGATCGTCTGGTCCATCGAGGACCACGCAGCGGGGGACGCGGCGGCGGCGGTGGCGTCGGCTCAGGCGCTCTCGCCGCCAAAGTGGCAGGACGAGGGCGAGGGAGAGATGGGCGAGGGAGAGATGGAGCTTGGGGCGGCCGTTCAGTGGCCCGCCGGCTGCCGCGTGCTGCTCCTCGTCGGCGTCGCCGGCAGCGGCAAGAGTCGGCTGCTCCGCGCTCTCGCCGCCGCCGCCGGCGGCGACGGCGGCGACGGCGGCCTCGTCGGCGCTCGGTACGCGTGGCCAACCAACCGGTCGATCCTCGATGTCCTCGGAGCAGATGGCCACCGATGGCTGGCCGCGGTGGGGCTAGGATCGGTGCCGCTGTGGTGCCAGCCCTACGCCGCACTCTCAACGGGCGAGGCGTTCCGCGCGGAGCTTGCACGGCGGCTGCAGTTGGCCGCCGCGTCGGACGCGCCGCTGCTCACCGTCGACGGCTTTTGCAACCACCTCGACCCGCTCTCCGCCGCTTGCTGCGCAGCGTCGCTCTCGCGCCACTTGCGGCGCGAGGGCCGCGGCACGCGAGCGGCGGTTGCTAGTTGCCATCCGCGCGTCGCCCATTGGCTGCGCCCCGACGCCGTCGTCGTGTGCCGCCCCGGAAGGAGTGCGACGGTGCTCCGCGTCGCAGACGCCCACACGCTCCTGCCGTTGCGCATCAGTGTGCTCGACGACGGCGCGGCGCCGCTCTCAACCGCGGGCGCGTTCGGCGAGGAAGGCGACGCCGAGGCGAAGGCGCCAGGCGGTGGTGGCCTCTCGGGTGGCGGCGAGGTTTTTGTGCACGCTTTGCGCAGGTGCGGCCTCCGCGTGGTCTCTGAGGCGTGCTTCGATGACGCGCCTCCCTTTCAGCCGGACGCGCACACGCCACCACCAACGGGCGGGCGCGTGCTGGCGTCACGCGTCGAGCGGACCGCCGCGACGCGCTCAGTCGAGAGCTTCTTCGACTTGCCGCACGATGGCACGTGCGCGAGGCGGCTGCCTCCCTTTCCGAGCGAGGCGCAGCTCGGCGGCGCTCGGCTTGGGCTCGTCTGCGGTGACGCTCCTCACCTGCACGCCCCTGCCCGGCAGCTCGCCACTCACCCACGGCCCTCTGGCCTAGGCCCGTCGGGCGCCGCCAAGTCGGCGCTGCTTGCCGCGCACTTTGGGCCGCCGCCGCCGCCGCGGCCGTGGCCGCGTGGCGCACGCCTTGCCCAAGTCTTTGCGAGCGAGGCGCAGGCGGCGCGTTGCCTCGCGGCGGTGGCGGCGCCGCTGCCAGCTGCGCTCGCGTGGAGCGGCGGCGAGTGCTCAGCGGGCGAGGCGGCGCAGGCGGAGCTGGCTCTTGCGCTCGCCGCGTCAGAGCCTCTGGCGGAGGGCGAGGGCAGCCGAAGCGGCGGCGGGAGCGGCAGCACGTTGCCGCCGTGCGTTTTTGACGAGTTTGGCTCGGCGTGGGACGAGGCAACGGCGACGCGGGTTGGCGGGGCGCTCACGCGCGCGGTGCGATCTGCCGGGTGGGCCGGCGGGCGCGTCGTCCTCGCCGGCTGCCACGTGTCGCACGTGGGGCCAGGCGGCTTCGAGCCCGATTGGGTGTTCGAGGCCGCCTCGGCGACATTATTCCGCTTCGCGCCGGGGGCGGCACCGGATTGCGGTGCGTTGGTGCCGGCGCAGGCGCGAGAGGGTGCCGGCTGCACGGCGGCGATGGGAGCGGCAGAGGTGGGGGGCGCGTCTATGACGGCAGCAGGTGACGACTCTGTGGTCGACTTTCCGGGAGGGCTCGCAGCGTGGGAGGACATCGCTCACGCGCGCAGCGGAGCGGTGTCGTGCGATGGCTATGGGCCGCTTTGCGATTCCGGGGTTGTCCGTGTGGCGCCGCCGCGCTTTGCTCTCAGGCTACGCCGGTGCGAGCCCGCCGCGTGGCGCCGCTTCCACGCCTTCCACTACAAGACGCCGCTGCTCTCTCGGGGTGAGCGTCAGCCCCGACCACCCCCGCAGAAGGAACGTAGCGCCATTTCGCCTCTCTGCTGCCCGTGAAACCGCGCGCACTGCCTTCCATTCCGCGAAGCCGCCTGACACGCCGCCCCCCTGCAGTCGCAACGTGCTTCCTCCTCGAGGCGACTCTCTGGGGCCACTCGCCGCGCCTCGCGGCTCAGGAGCGCTCCTGCCACCAACGTGCGAGCTCAGAGCAGCACCCTGTTGACGGCGTCAGCGGCTTGGCCGCGCCGACGCACGAGACGGAGGCCGCCGTGCGCATCCCGGTCGGATTCGTGGCGACGATCCCGCACTCGGGAAGGCGCTCCGAGTGGGCGCGTGCGCCGGCGCAGCGAGCGCACCGAACTGTCGTGCTGCCGGAGTGGCAGGGGTTGGGCATCGGTGCGCGCCTGAGCGACGCGGTCGCCGAGTGGCACCGGCGGCGCGGCAGCGACTACTTTGGGCAGACCGTGGTGTGTGCACGCACTCCGCGGCGCGCTGTTCTGCCCTCGCGCGCACCGGTCCTCACGGCTCCCGCCCCTCCGGCCGCAGCACCCGCGTTTTGGCGGCTACCGCGACGCCTCGCCGCTGTGGGAAGGTGCGCGCCGCCTCCTGCCTATCGTCCACCGTCACGAGCGCTCCATGTGTGTGTCCATGTCCATGTCCATGTCCATGTCCATGTGTGTATGGGGTGCGCATTGGGTGCGAGTAGGCACCGACGCCAACCACAGCACGCCTGAGCTTCGCTGGCTGCCGCGCCGTCTCACGGGCGCGGGGGGGCAGCGTGCCGTCGCCATCAAGCGCCAGCAGCCGAGGATGGTGTACGCACACGCGTACGTCGGCGCGGCGGCGGGCGAGCCGGCGCGGCGGCATCTAGAGGAGCGGGTGCGGTTTGTGGAGGTCGATGGATTGGAACTGATTGAGGACGACGAGTGCCCTCCGGCGAGCTGACCGTGACAGTCTCCACCTGTGAAGAGTGGTCGATCGCGAGGTGTCTATACTGTGATTTTCACTATTTCACTCAGCTGAGCTCTCTTCCTCTGACACCTCTCGTCTCCGCGCACATCAATGATCAATCATCAAACACATCCGTCGAGGTTCTCGCGCTGAGCTCTGGTGCTCTCTGAGCACGAAACGGCTGGTCTTTTGGTTTCGTGAGACCCTCTCCTAAGAGATGTGCATATCCTGGACGTTTTATTTTCACCCCTTAGTAGAGACCGATGCGTAAATCCAATCCGCAGAAACGGCCGGTCACGGCGGCGCTTCCCTCGGCTCGAGCGTCGTCGCCACAAAGCCCTCAGACTTGGCGAGGCCGGTGGAGGAGGCGAGCGGCTTCGCCTCGGCAATGAAGCGCTCCACGAGCTCGGTCGCGCGCGCGAGCGACGCGGAACCGCCCTCGGGGCGCACCGCGGAGGCGGCCGTGACCTTGACCACGTTCCCCTTGGAGAGGAAGCCGAGCGTCGACTTGATCTTGACCCCAACGTCGTGCTCCTGGCACCGGTCGAGCAGCCGCACCTCCTTGACGCGCGGCGCCTTGCCCAGCCGCCTTCGTCGCTGCAGCGCCTCCGCGCGTCGCGCGTCCGCGTCGCCGGCCGCCGCCGCTGCCGCCGCCGCCGGCGGCGGAAGTGGCGTTCCGGCCGCCGCAGTGGCGGGTGCCAATGCATCAGGCGCCACGAGCCGCCAGACGGGCGGCACGGCGTTTGGCGCCATCTCGGCAAGCTCGAGGCCCTCTGTCCGGGCGAGCGCGAGAGCCTGCTGCGGCGCCATCACACCCAGCTGTTTGCCACCCGCCGAAATCAGCCGCAACTCGCCGAGCGCGAGCGCAGCTGCTCCCGTCCGCGCGCCGGACGGCACGTGCACGCGTGGGGCCGTGGACGCCAGCCGAGCGAGCCGAGAGACTCCGAGGCGCGCCAGCCGCAGCTCCAGGACCATTTGCGCCTCTCAGCTGGCCCGCCAGCAGCCGCTCGGCCAGGGGCGTGGAGTTCGGGCGAGAAAACAAATCGCCCGGAACAGCTTGGCGTAGCGATCGAAGTTTGCAGCAACGCTCAGCAAGGAGCTCCCGCACGCGCTGGCGCCAGGCATGGCGCATGCAACGCGTCTGAATCCTCGCCTCGCCTCGCGCAAATGCGACCGTCCTCGCAGCCGACAGTCCACCGCCTGCTAACGAGAAGCACTGTGACGAATGCGGCACCGGCGACGCATGGCAGGCTGTGGAGAGAAAAGAGAAATCGCTCTGTCGTGGCTTGAGCGCTTGACCAACGCATCCATGCCGAAGGCGCACCCGCCGCCGCGAACGCCGCCGACTCCGCTCTCCACGCGTAATGGCGACGCGGAGAGTAGTCAGGGCTCCTTTCAGTCGCGGCTTCAGGCGGGGTCTGAGTCTCCAGCCACAACCGCCGCCGCCTCTCACACCTGCCGCAGTGCCACAACCGAGTGTGTGCCCAGCGAGACCTCGACCTTGCGGTTGACAACCTCTGGGGTGGAGGTGGAGCCGGAGGCGCAAGCTGCTGCGGGCGCGGAGAACGACAAACCAAACGGCGACGGCGGCGGAGATAGTGGCGGCGGCGACGGCAGCGCTCCAAGCCTGGGCTCGCGCGCCGAGTCGCTGCAGCGGTCGCTGGGCGCGCGGCTCGAGCGGCGGGCACACGAGCGGCAGTTGAAGCGGCACGTGCTCGCGCAGCGGCTCCGCCAATCGCGCTCGTGGCGCGGCCGAGGCACGATGGTGTCTCCACCGCTCTCGCTGCTATGAATAGGTACCGCGATGCGCGACTCGCGGCAGAGGCGGCCAAGGCGGAGGCGGAGGCGGAGGCGCACGTGCGGCGCGCGCGCGCTCGCAGGGAGCAGGCTGCGCAGCAGCGCGAGGCCAAGGCGGCGGACGAGCGGGCGGCGCAGCGGCGAGCGGCGGGCGAGGCGCGGACCGAGCTTGCACGCCTCCACGCCCGCCGCGCCCTCCTACGTCGCTTTGGCTGGAAGCCATGGCGTGCCCTGCTCAACGGAAAGCGCTTGCGCACGGCGGCAGCGCTGGCGCACCGCCGGGAGAGGCTGTGTGGCGCAGCCTTCGGGGGCTGGCTGCTGCTCGTGTCCCGAGCGGCTGCCGCTCGCGGCTGCAAGGAGGGGGTGCTTCGCATCTGCGCCTTGCGGCTTCGCTGCCGCCACACGCAGCGCCGGGGCCTGATTCGGATGCGGGAGATGGCGGCAGTGCACGCCGAGCGGGCGGCGGGCGCTCTCCGCGCCGTGCGTGCCGGCTGGCTGCGCCGGATCCTCGCCGGGTGGGCGCTAGTTGCGCGGGCGGCGCGGGACCAGCAGGCGGCAGAACTGCTACGGCGGGAGCTCGAGGTCGTCGAGGCGTTGAGGCGCTTGCACTTGCGCGTCGCCATCGCCGCGTGGGTAGCCAGGGGCGAGCGGCGCCGCTTGCGGCGTGCCGCCCGCGCGTACAAGCAGCAGCTCCTCTCTAGGGTGGATGCTTGGCTCGAAGGCATGGATGCCTCGGCCAATACACAGGGACGGCAAGGCTCGGGCCGCTTGCTTCCTCGCGTGCCTCCCCTCCCCTGAGGCTCGTGGCGCGCCGGACAACTCTTTCGCGGGACTCTTGCAGCTGCTTTGAACGCACCCGGTTCGCGCCTTGCACACCGATTGAGAATCACTTCGTGCAATCGTGGCAGAGGGGAGGAGAGAGGGAATGGCCAGGGAAGGCAGTCACCGGAGGCGGGTGGGTGTGCGCGGGGGGAGGGGAAGTGCCGACACGTGTCTTAGCGGGGTGAAAAAGAAGTGAGAGACGCAACGCCGTAAAATAATCCATATCTGTTATATCTCCAACGCGATGGAGGGTTCGAGCCGTAACACACACCCCGCACGCGTCGCAACCCTGCCGCAACGAGAGAGACCACGAGATCGACCGAGAAAACTTCGCCTCTCGAGTCTCGTGTTGCGGTAACCGGTATTGCGGAGATCAAGAATCTAACAAGAGTCAAGACACCGACGACCGACGACCGACACGACACGCACGTCGCGAATCCGAAAAGCGAAATCGGAAATCCGAAAAAAGAGCCGCGATCCAGAGGTCGAACGTCATGTCACTTGACACTTCCGCGACCCGTCCCCCATCGATGCACCCGGTGCACGCCGCGGTCTCGTCGGAGGTGTTGGGAGGGCCCACCTCCGAGTGTTGTATAACGTACACTGAGGCCTGAGGGCTTTCCCCAGCCAACACCCCCCGGCTATGGGCCTAGGCCGCTCGCTGATCTGTTTTTTTTCAACTCGTGTTGTACCCATTGACACAAAATGACGTGGGGAGAGAGTAGCCGAGACCATTCTACGCCTAAACGTACCGTAGTAGGATCCACTAACTGTATTGTGTGCTCGAGTTGCAAAGCGGGAGCAGCGCACGATGACGTGCCCATTCGTGTAGAGCCCAATGTCGTAGTGATTTCGCCGACGCAAGTGCCGGAGCAGCGTTTCGTTTGCTATGCGCTGCTCTACGGGCGCGTGTGGAGGGTGGTTTCCACAGCCCGCGCATGTGCGAGATGCGGACGCGTCTGCGTTGTATCCACGAGTATCGTGACAAAGACATGTCTCATGTGTTGTTCCAATGAGCAATGTCCGTACCCTGTGATGAGCCGTAGACGCGCGCGGGGCGTGTCCGACGCGGCGGTCGGCGTCGCGGTAAACTACCCATCCGCGCGGCGCCGGGATCTGGTGCGACCCTGGTCAGTGGTCACTTGGACACTTCCGCTCGTCGGCGTCGGCGCGTCGCACGCGAAGCACAAACGCCTCAGCGCTGCCGACGCGGCAATGATACACGAGTTGGACTCCGGGCAAGCCCGCCGCCGCCGCGAAGGCAAACGCATTCCCAATCCAACACATCGTCGCGGCCTAATGTTTTGCGAGGGGCGGTGGGCGAGGTGGGTCGGCCAGTGCCTCCGGGGGCAGCACGCGCTTCGCGCCGGGAACTCGCGAACGACACACTCCAGAATCCGGGCGCCGTCCTCATCGCCGCCAATATGCTTGCCCCAAGGAGGGTTGGAGACGATTACGTCGGGCGGGTCCTCTCGGTGCGGAAACGGCGCCAGAGCGTCGTGTTGCGCGACCTCCGCCGCCACGCCCAGGAAGTCGAGGTTTTCGCGCGCGCGGCATACGAAATCGTCGCGCAAGTCCGAGCCGCGGCATGCCAAGCCAAGCGCGGCCCCAGCCGCGAGCACCGTCCCGGACCCGCAGCAGGGGTCGAGCAGCCGCAGCGGCCGGCGAGCCACCACCTCCCCGCCGGCTGCGCGGTGGACGTTCGCAGCGATGCTCACTGCGGCTGAGGCGATGAGCGGCTCCAGGCTCGCAGAGAAGGCGAACGGCCGGTGCTCCCAGCAGCCAACCCAGGGGGGGAGGGAGAGGGGAGGGGGCGATGGGCGCCGCGCCACGCCGACGGCGCAGGCACGCTCGAGCGGCATCTCGCGGCAGAGGAAGAGCGCACGTTTGGTCTCGAGCAGCACAAACTTGTCGCACTCGGCCGCCAACGCTGCGACGTCGGCATCGTCTTCCGCGCGCGGAGCGGTGAAGCCCGCGCCGAGAATGGAGGAGAGGCCGATGGCAAGGGAGGGCGCGTTGGTCAGCTCTGTCCAAGGAGCAAGGTTGAGATCCCCGCCCGGATGGTGCGCCTCGTGGCGGAGAGACCAGCATGCGTGGCTGCGGGCGGGCGGCGCGGCGCGCACTCGTTCGAGCAGCGAGGATGGCGTCGCCGCGCAGTGGACCATTGAGAGGCGCAGCCTCACGCCGCCGAGGCGCGGGATGTGGTGCGCGAGCAGCGCGCCGGCGCTCGGCTCGTCGCCGGCTCCGCGGAGGACCCATAGCCCTCCTCCGAGCGGCGCGAGCAAACGCTCGGGCAGTGCCACCAGGCGGGCAGCGGCGCGGAGCTCCTCAGAGAAGAGTGCCGAGTTGCGCAGCGCCGACCGCAGCACGAGCAGGTGTCCGCCACTGGAGCATTCACGCAGCAGCGCGTCCTGCTCCAGGAGGTCCCGCTCTGCCCACGCCCCGGCCGATAGAGTGGCAGCTGCGGCCGAGGCCTTCGCGGCGCCCTTCGCCGCAGCCTTTTCGAGCCCCTTCCGGTGCCTCAGCTCGGCCTCGGCAGGGTCCACATACATAGGCGCGTGGTGTTGGATGGTGTGGATAGAGAAGGGTCTCTCGAGGTTCTCGAGCTGATATGCTTTGGCGGCTCCGGCCCTCGCGGCTCCAACGCGAATAGAAAAAGAAGCCCGGGGTTTTTTACTTTTTCTGTGTGGTGAAGGGTTGAAACACTAAGAAGAAAATCGACAATCCTAGCGAGGAGAATGACATATTCGACACCCTCGAAGACCATCTCGGCTACGGTTCCGACTCCGGCTTCGGCTGGTAGTCGACAAGCTGCCGAGCCCAAATCACTCTCTCTGCCACATTTCTTGAAGAAGAGTATACCTTCTACTGGGATGGCAGCTCGGCCGACAAGGTCGCAAGGCGCGCTACCTACCCGACGCTCGAGCACGACGACCACGACCCCGGCCCCCTCGCAGAGCGCATCAGGCGCGACAAGCGCGAGCGGTCCGACCGCTCCTCCGACGACTCCTCCTCCGACCGCGACTCATGCGGCACCGGCTCCACTAGCGAGGCGAATGACATATTCGACACCCTCGAAGACCATCTCGGCTACGGTTCCGACTCCGGCTCCGGCTGGTAGTCGACAAGCTGCCGAGCGCAAATCACTCTGTGTGACACATTTCTTGTTGGCTTCTAAAAATCTCTCTCTCATTTCTTGTTGGCTTCTAAAAATCTAATACAAGGGAATAAGGGAAAAAAGAAACAAAGAAAACAGACAGGCCAGACGAGGGACGATGGGGGGAGGACAGGGTCCCTACTCGAGGTCCCTACCTGCACGAGCAGGATTGGGAAGGACGATCAGGGACACAGGGGAACGGGAGTGGGGAGCGCATCGCGACACGGAGGGGGGCTGGGCAGCGTTCACCCACACGACAGGGATTTTAAGCGGGTGTTGGGCTTCTAAAAAAAATTCTTGTGAGGGCACCTGCTGAGGGCACCACCTGCGAGCACGCTGCATGGCGCAATCCACCGACTCCAGTGCCCCACTCTCACCACCCGTGGCACACCCGTCGGCGCCTTCCGCTTCCGCAATGCGGTCGTCGGAGAGTGGAGAGAGAGATTTTTGAAGGCTACGGGACCGGCCCCAGCTTCGGCTGAGGGCTGACAAGCTGAATGAAGAGAGAGAGAGAGACAAGCTGCCGAGCGCCCAGATCACGCACGAGTGAGAGTCGTGATTTCTTGTTGTCGGCCAGGCCTCCCAAATAGAGAGAGAGAGAGATTTTTAGCAATACCAAACAACTCTAACACTCACACGTAATTTGGGGCCTGGAGCCCTGTTCACGCGCGCGCGCGAGACGTGCAGACAGGGTTGCCAGGTGAGAGCGACTGGCGCGGTTCACGCCTCGCACAACAGAGAGAGAATAGAGAGAGATAAGAAAGAAATCACAGGTGGGACAACCTAGAGTGAAACCTGAGTGTTAGAGTTGTTTGGTATTGTTAAGGTATTGCTAAAAATCTCTCTCACACGTGGGCATCTCTAGGGATCAGGCGAAGCTGCCCCTGGTGCCTGGAGAGGTAGTCCCCTCGCCCCCTTCCGGAAGAAGTAGAGTGTCCCGAGACTCCCCGATACTAGTGGCGTAGTAGGATGAGAAATATGAATTCGAGTTGGCTCAGAACAAAAGAAACCGCGCGAGCCGGGCGCCCGGCCGCCGCGTTGTGAGGTTGTGAGGCGCCCGGGCGTGGCTTACTGCCCCCGCGATGAGGATGAGCGCGTTGGATTGGTGGCGCTTGCACCAGCCATCGAGCCCGCCGCCACCGCCGCCTCCGCCGGACTGCTGGGGACCGTGCGCAGGTGCGGGACCGTGCCCTGGCTTCTGTGGTGGGTCGTCCTGCTGCATGACAGGCTGGCAGGCGCTGGGATGCCCAGCTCAAGCCTGCACTGGCTACCACTGCTGCGTCTCGGGAGTGCCGTTTCCGCCCTCGCCACCGCCCTCGCCGCCGCCGCCGCCGCCGCTGCCGCCGCTGCCGCCGCCGCCGCCGCCGCTGCCGCCGCCTCCCTCGCCGCTGCCGCCGCCGCTGCCGCCGCCGCTGCCGCCGCCTCCCTCGCCGCTGCCGCCGCCACCGCCGCTGCCGCCGCCTCCCTCGCCACCACCGCCGTCCTCACCGCCGCCGCCACCCTCGCCGCCGCCGCCGCCCTCGCCGCCGCCGCCGCCACCGCCGCCGCCGAAGCCCCGTCCACCGCCGCTGCCGCCACCGCCGTCGTTGCCGCCCCTACCCCCGCCATCCCCGCCCCCACCGCCGATGCCGCCCCGGAACTGCTTCTGGGAGTGTGGCGGGCGGTCTGGGATCTGCCCCAGCTACTGCGGCGTCGGCCGCGCTTGCTGCCGATCGGGCTTCCTCGTCCCCGACCAAACCTCGTGGAGAGTGGCCCTCGGATGCCCGGCGCTCGTCTCGGGATGCGATGGCTACCACTGCTGCGTGTCAGGCGAGCCCTTTCCACCCTCCCCGCCGCCCTCGCCTCCACCGCCGCCACCCCCACCTCCGACCCCACCACCCTCGCCGTTGCCGTCGCTGCCACCGCCCTCGCCGCCGCCGCCGCCGCCGCCACCGCCGCCGCCGCCGCCGCCGCCGCTGCCGCAGCCACCCCCGTCTACGCCGCCGCCGCCGCCGCCCTCGCCGCCTCCGCCTCCGCCGCCGCCGCCGCCGCCGCCGCCGCTGTCGCCACCGCCCTCGCCGCCTCCGCCTCCACCTCCACCGCTGCCGCCGCCGGCGCCACCGCAGCCACTGCCGTCGCCGCCGCCGCCGCCGCCGTCGCCGCCCCCGACAACTCTGCGCCCTTCGAGGCCACCAGCCTCACTCAGGCCGCCAGCCGAGCTCGCAACGCTCGGCTTCTACTGCAATGACAACATGCAGGCGAGGGCGGACTCTCGAGTGCCCAGCAAAGGTCTGGCCCAGCCGCCGGTGCTGCGTGCCCGAAGAAGCCGCGTCGCCGCGCGTTGCTAGCAACGCTGGCGCCTCTGAAGTCGCGATGCTGCGGGCAGAAGGCCGCCCCCGCGCGACGCACAACTGGGCTGCCGCGGCGGCTGCTCAGGGCGCGGTGGCTTGCGTCGCCCTCGTGCTGGCCGCGGCAGCCTGGCGACGCCTCTCCCGCCTTCCGCGGGACCATATCACAGGCAAGCGCCCTCGAAGCCCTAGACGACCGAGAAGCGCGCTACTTTGAGGCCAAGTCACTTTTGGATGCCGATTTGTGATTTGTTGGTTTGTTTATTGTGGTTTGTGCTGCTCGCCTCCTTCTCTCCTATGCCACACCTGCGACCCGTGTCTGTGTGTGTGTTAGTGTTTTTTCTGCGCGCACATGCCCACTGGCATAGTGCACAGACCACGATCCATCTGGGTTTCGCCTCGGCCGAACGGCCCTCGCGCCCCCGTCCCCCGACCGCCGTCGAGCGCTTTCTTTTTCTGTGGGCAGTTCAAGAGTCTTTTTAATCTTTAACCCCCGTTTTTCCGTATCACGTATCAGTTGGTGTCACAGGTAGTGCTCCCGCACGCGCCGCACACGCTCTCCCGCGCTGCGCAGCTGCGCACGTGCACGCACTCGAATCACGATCTGCATGGCGGCGGTTCGTGGGACGCACCAATCCAAAAGTCCGCACACCCGCAGGGGGAAGGTGTGGTCACGCTACTATGCCTCGACCGCAACGTACCCGCTGCGATTGCTCGATCTCTCGAAGGCGCATCCGGTGCCGAGCGACCCGCTCCTCGTGCGTGGGGACGTGGTTCTCAAGGTGCTGCTCCTTCATCTCGGCAACGCCGCGCGCGCACGCCTCCCACAGCGCGGCGTACGGGTCCGGGAGCGCCGCCCACGCCTCTTGGCCGCACGCCATGTCGCCCTCGCTCAGGAGGCACGCGTCGAGGGCCGCCTTTGCCGCCTGTGGGGAGGGTTCCGAGAAGGTTCCGAACAGGCTGTCCATGCAGGGATCCTGAGGACTTGCCCAAGAGAGCGCAGGATCGCCGCCATGCTCTCAGGCCTCAGTTCGGCTCGATCTCGGCTCGATCTCGGCTGAATCTCGGCTCGATCTCGGCTAGATCTCGGCTAGATCCCGCCGCGTGGTCGAGCTCGCGCCCGATGCAGACGAGCTCCTGCCAGCGGGCAGACGATGTGGAGTGTAGCCGCGGGGGAGCACAAGTGGGCACGGAGACGGCGAAGGCGGTGGAGCGGACGGAAAGGGCGAGGGGAACGGGGAGGGGGCGGAGGCGACCGTCCGCCGGTCGCCGTGCGTCTCCGCCCAGACCGCCGCCAGGTCCGCCTCGAGACCTACTCGCAATCTCGTTCCCGTCTGAGACGGCGCCGCACCGCCCTACGCCCGTCTCGCCGCCCTCTTTCGACCCCCGCGAGGCCACGCGTTGCGCTCGACCGCAGCCCACCAGGGCGCACCCGGCTCCACCGTGAAGCGAGTGCCTAACGGACAGGCGCACCCCGTTCAGGGGAGGCCCTCCCCCCCTCGACGAGCGCAGCGAGCTGCGGGCTTGCCCGCGAGAGCCACATGTGCCTGCTGGCTGCACTGCGTCGCAAGCCAGGCGATGCCCTTGACGCGAAGGAGGGCTGCCAGCGCCCCGACGCCGCCGCCCTCTCCACCTCCGCCGCCGCCGCCCTCGCCGCCGCCCTCGCCGCCGCCGCCGCCCTCGCCGCCGCCCTCGCCGCCGCACCTGCCGCCGCCGCCGCCGCCCTCGCCGCCGCGCCTGCCGCCTCCGGCGGCGCAAAAGGCGTCGTGCAGCCGCTGCGGGTGGAAGGGCCGCCGCGCAGTGTAGACGAAGGAGGAGATGCCGAACTCGACCGTCTCGGGCGCGTGCTCTACAGCCCCGTGACGTGTACTACTCAGAGCGAGCAAGGGCTGCGTGTGCAGCGGAATGCACAGCCGAGTACGTGTCCTCTCGTGGAGCGCTAGTCGGGATGCTACACGGACCACTAGTCCGCATCTAGCCGCCCTGCCCTTCTCGCGCGCCTCGACCAGCCACTGCGTGTGCTGCTCGGCCTTGCGGAGGTCGAAGCGCCCCTTGGAGAGGAGGTCGGCGGGGTCGACCTATCCACGGCACGCGGTGTGAAGACGCGCCGTTCACAGCCCTGTCGCGTCAGCGAGCGGTCTCGAGGGAGCAACACACCTCGCCGTAGCGCGAGCGCAGCAGCTCCGCCGCCGGGTTGACCTTGCGCAGCAGCCGCTCCACGGCGCCCAGCTGCTGCTCGCTCACGAGGTCCGTCTTGTTGACGAGCAGCACCTACTCTCTCGCGTGATCTTCCCGTGATCTCCGGGGTGTCTCAGGCCGTCTCCCGGCCCCTCCGTCTTGAGCTGGCGAGCGGGGCACGTCTGCAAACTCGAGCTGGTCGACCATCAGGTTGGCCTATGGGACATGTCTCGGACATGTCGTGGACGTGTCCTGGACGTGCCCGCCGGCCGACCATCAGGTTCGCCACGCTGCGCAAGTCGCCCACGCCGGCCTGCGGGTGACAGGTGAGCGGCTGATAGGTGAGCGGCTGCGCCGACAAGCCTGTCCTCGAGGTGGGTCCGTGCAGTGAGGGTCCGTGCTAAGAGAGAGGGAGAGGGGACTGGCAGGGCTGGGTGTGGCGCCGCTCTCGCCACTGAGCATTCGGAGAGGCTTGCCGCCTCACGATCCTCTCGAGGCTCTACCCAGTTCTACTCGCCCAGCGACAAGTGAGCGGGTGACGGGCGAGCGGGTGACAAGTGAGAGGTGAGTGCGTGCGGTGTGTGTGTGTGTGTGTGCGTGTGTGTGCGTGTGTGTGTGTGCGTGTGTGTGTGTGTGTGTGTGTGTGTGTGTGTGTGTGTGTGTGTGTGTGTGTGTGTGTGTGTGTGTGTGTGTGTGTGTGTGTGTGTGTGTGATGTGTGTGTGTGATGTGTGTGTGTGTGTGTGTGTGTGTGTGTGTGTGTGTGTGTGTGTGTGTGTGTGTGTGTGTGTGTGTGTGTGAGGGGTTCGCAAGGCTCAAGCCCCCAGCTTTACTCGCCCGCCTGCCAGCCGCGGTCGACCAGCGCGTCGACAGCACGCAACTGGTCGAAGACGGAGGCGGCATCGACGACGGTGACCAGGTTGTGCAAGCTCGCGACGTCGCCCAAGCTGGCGCCCGTCGCCTCGTCCTTGAAGGCGAACGTCTCTGCGACGGGCAGCGGCTCCTATGTGAAAAGGGTCAGGATGTGTGAGCACCCCGTCTCGCGCAGTGGACTCGGAGCATCGCGCGAATACAAGGCGCTACGACCACGGCTGATCACAGCCGCAGCCGAATCCGTGTCCTCTCGACTGCCAACGGACTCCACGGGTCTGCACTCCGCATCTAGTTTAGCGGCTCCGAGATGCCCGACGACTCGACGAGGACCTGCGTGCGGGGGAGGGGAGGGGAGCTCATAACTCCTCCGCACACGGGATCGTGGGCAGGACGAGTGGGCCGAGGCGGGCTGGCGGAGCCTGTGGCGGCAGTGCCTCGCGAGGAAGGGAACGGCTTGAGAGGGGCGGGACCGATGCAAGTGCGAGGGGCGGGCAGGTGGGCGGCGAGATTCGCACGTGGTCGAAGCGATGCTCGGCCGCGAGCGACGAGAGCGAGGCCAGCAGGTCCTCGCGCAGCGTGCAGCAGATGCAGCCGTTGGAGAGCTCAACCATCTTCTCCTCCGCCTTGAGGACGCCTCCCTGCCGCAGCAGCGCCGCGTCGACGTTGACCGAGGCCATATCGTTGACCACCACCTGGATGAGATAGGTGCGAGATGTGCACTGCCATGAGCTTGGGGCTTGGGGCAAGGGCTAGAGCTCACCGCGATGCGAACGCCCGCCCGATTCTGCAGCAGGTGCTTCAGCAACGTCGTCTTGCCCGCGCCGAGGAAGCCGGATAGCACCGTCACCGGCAGCGGCGGCGCGGACCCGTGCTCGGACCGGGTACGCGGCAGCGGCGGTGGCAACAGCGGTGGCGTCAGCGGCGGCGGCTCGGGCGGCTCGAAAAGGCCCAGCAGCTCCAGCTGGTTGAGCAGCTCCGCGACCTGGCCTTGCTCGCCGCGGTACTTGCTCACCGCCCCACGCCCGTTCTCCACCACGTCCTGCAGCGCCGCCAGCGCGCCCGGGTGCTTCTGCGCAGAGTGCAGCGCCGCCAGCGCACCGGGATGGCCTCGGGCGGCCTTCAGCAGCGCCTCCATCCCCGACGTCAGACCGAGGATCTCCACCTCGGCGTGGGAGGCCAGCAGCCTCTGCTCTTCGGCGCGGCTGAGCGGCTCGAGCTTCTGGCACGGGTGCTCGACGAGGTGTCTGCTGCCGCTCCGCACCTGCAGCCAGTCGAGCGCGACCGGCGAGCCCAACTCGAGCGAGGCGACAACAGCCGCGATGCTCCCCTCCGCCTCCTCGGCAAACCGCGCCGTCTGCGCTGCGGCGCGGCCGACGGCGATCGACCACTCCTTCTGCGGCGGGTCTCCGTGGGTGAGCGAGAGCTGAGCGTAGCGGAGGTAGTGCTTGACGCCAAAGACGGCGGTGCCTCTCGTGAGCGAGACCAGGCTCGCGATCGTGCTGTGAGCGGAGAGCACCTCGTTGGCGCTGGCATCCTCCGGAGAATCGGCGGCCTCCATGTAGCGGAGGTACCTCGCGCTGGACGTGGCGTACAGCATATGTGTGTGTATGCAGAGCGCGGCAGAGCGGCACCGTGGCCTGGACGTGTATATGCTCTCCCTCCTGCAGCGCTGCAGGTGTGCTTAGCTTGTGCTGAGTGCAGCACGCCTGGAAGAGAAATGCAAAAGTCGGCCGTCGTGCGCGTGTCTGGTGTTTATTAGCTCCGAGTAGAGGGGGCGCTCCGCTGCTAGGGGAAACCTGGAGCGCGGACTAACCCTCGGGGACCCGTGTTTACTTTAAGGCGGCCCTTGCCCTGCGAACGCGCACCCCCGGGGCTAGGGCTCTCTAGCCCGTAACCCGATGCCAATCATCCGGCCCGCTGGGTGCGCTTCTTAGCGCCCCGGCCCTGATTCGCGATGCGGTTAGCGAGGTACTTCCATCCAGCCTGCTGTGGGAACAGCTGACGCAGTCTCGCCGAGGCTTCTCGGGTTTTAGGTTTGTTGTTGGCAAAACAAGACACAGAGCTCACACAGAATCACGCCTCTCTGGTTGACTCGGCCAGACAAAACCCCGAGAGGCGTGGGAGTACCTCAAAAGTTCACGCCCGCCAGCCGAAGGGACGGAGAGCGTCCGCCTTGGCGACCCCAGATGATACTCTCCCTGGCAGCCTGCCAGCCCCGCCTCGGGTCGGCTCCCATCGCACCTCGCGCGAAAGCTGCAGTGTGCAGTGTGGCAGAGCCCGCGCCGCAGTCGGCGCTAGTCAGCGGCAGTGCAGACCACACCAACGCTCGTGCTGCGCTCGTCACAGCGATAACGGCCCATCGCCCGCGCGCGGCGGCAGCGGCGAGGGGCAGGGCGGCCAGCCTCGCCGGAAACGCGAGCAGCACGATCCTGGCTGCGGGCGGTGCGGCTTGCCTTGCAGCGGCCTACCCGCCGGCGCGTCGAGCGCGCGAGGCAGCGCTGGCTTACGGAACGGCGCGACTCGCGCTGGCCTTTGCGAGGCGCGACCCCGACCCGAGGCGCCTCGTCCGCATCGACGAGGCGGCCGTCCACGCAGCCTCCGCCGTGCGCGAGGGCTGGGGTGCGGCGCGGCTCACGGCACTCGGGGCGGCGATGGCGGCGGTCAGCGGCGGCACGGTGGTGGAGCTCACCGCGGCCGCCGCCCACCGCCGGCTCGGCCGCAATGGCGCGGCGCCACCGCCCGTCGCTCGGCATGGTCGGAGAGGAGCAGCCGCGATGGAAAGAGAAGGCGTAGGCAGCACGGGCGAGCAGCCGGCAGCGACAGGACGAGCAGCCACCTCCGCAGACCACCTCTCCTCCCCCGAGGATGCCTCCGCGACCTCGCACGCCGCCCGAC
>NW_005195301.1:369762-387472 GCF_000372725.1 Emiliania huxleyi CCMP1516
TTGACCCGCATCTGCTCCGGACCCTCCCAGCAGCAAGGCGCTGCTGCTGGGGGCGGGTCGGCCATGAGCTTAGTTGTGCAGGGGGGGTACCGACCGAGCAGTGTGCGGCCGCTCCAGAATGTGCAGTTCACCTCAGGCTCAGCCCTCTGGGGCGCCATGGAGGGTGCTGGACCGCTTTGGAGGGCTGGACCGGTCCAGCGCAGCCAGCTCGAACCGGTCCTGGACCGGTCCTGTGGGGGAGAGAGAGATACCTATATGCGGTGAGCGGGCGGGAAGGGTTCGAGCTCTTGATGTGAGTGTGAATTGAGAGTACAGGCTGGCCGCAAAAAAAGGGACGAATTCGCTTTTTGCATTAACGAAAAAAGAAAGTCAGCGGACAAACCGGTGGCAGCCGGGTGGTGTCCTTCGCCATGTCCGATCTCCAGCGGTCCTCATCGACGGACAGTGGCATCGTCCGGCTCACGTCGGCGGCACGGGCGCTCGACAAGTTGGAGACGGGACTGAAGCTCGTCGACACCGTGCTGAGGCTCGGCGAGGGCGCCGGGCTGCCTCTCATTCCGGCGGTGTGCCGCGCGGCTCGCGGCGTCCTTCAAGTCGTGCAAGAGTCGCGCACTGTGATCAACGATGCGCTATCGGCTGCCCTGCGCACGATCGACGTCCTCGAGCTGCTGCAGCTCATGGCTGAAAATGTGGAGCTCATGGACGTGAAGAGCCGCGCGAGCGTCGAGGACCGGATGCGCGAGTTGCAGCAGCTGCTCGAGGACGTGTGCTCGGCGGTCGCTGCCTTTGGCAAGAAGGGGTGGCTGCGGCGCGCGCTCAAAGTGAAGAGGCGCAACGCCTTCTCGCAGCTCGACTCGGAGATCACGGGCCAGCTCGACCAGCTGCTCACGTTCTACAACATCGCTCGCGACGCGCACATCATCGCCCGGCTGCAGATGCGCGAGTACGCGGTGGAGGCGGCGGTGCAGCGGCAGGTGGCCGAGCGGAATGCGATCGGCCAGGCTGTCGACGTGGCCGCGCTCGAGAAGGACTCCGAGGTCGTGCGCAGCATCGCCGTCGCCTCGGGCGTGTCGGACGCAGAGTTCCGTAGCGAGCTTCTCGAGCTTGGCGATGAAGTGCGGCAAGGGTTCGAGAAGATGCTCGACATGCAGCGGCAGGTGCTCGACGTACTGTCGGCCAACCCCCCCGCGCAGCATCCGCCGCCGCCGCATCCGCCCCAGCCGGTCCCTATCCCACGGTTGCTGGCTGTCGGCTGCGCCTCCTTCACCGCCCCAGCGGGCCTTCGCCTCGACGGCGTACTCACTGAGCTGGACGAGATCCAGGCGGCGCTTCCGGCTAGCTGGGTCGCCGCCTCCGTCCTGCGCGACCCGACTGCCGAGCAGGCGGCGAGCGAGGCATCGAGCCTGCCGGGCTTCTCTTGGTTCCACTTTAGTGGGCACGCAGACCCGACGCTAGGGTCGCACCGCACGCTCCTGTGGATCAAGAACGGACGGCCTGAGGCCATCGACGCGCCCAGCCTCGTGCAGATGCTGCGACGGGCCGAGCTGGTCGTGTTAAATGGGTGCAAGTCGCTCGCGCTGGCCGAGGCTCTCGCGCATGCGGGCGTGCCGAACGTCGTCTGCTGGGAGACTCTGGCGCACGACGACGCGAGCTCGCGGTTCGGCGTGGCCTTCTGGAAGCGCGTGGCCGAGGCGACGCAGGCAGGCAAGCCGCTGAGGGATGCGGCGCGGCTTGGCTTTGAGGCGGGCGAGCTGGCGGTGCGCAGCGAGACGAAGGCGGGCGGCAGCCTGGCCAATGGCGCCTTGGCTGCATTCACCCCGCGTTTCGCCCTCGGGATCGACCCGCAGGACGCAGCTTTGGTGAAGCAAGCGGAGCCTGGCCGGGGCCGGTGCCTCCCGGCGGCAGGACCGGACGCAGTGAACAGGATCGCGGCGGGGCGGCCGGTGCTGCTGCAGCCGCAGCGGCCTCGCGGCGATCTGCCACTACGAGCGGTCCCCGACCGCTACGAGCTGCGGCCGGCGGACGCAGCTCTCCGCAAGACGTTGATCGAGGACGGCCTGCAGCCGGTTTCGCTCGTGGGTGGAGGCGGAGGTGCTGCCGCGCTGGCGGGGACCGCCGGCCTCGGCAAGAGCACCCTCGCCGCGGTGCTCGCCCTCGACGTTCGCGTGCAGTCGGCCTTTCACGGCGGTGTTTTCTGGCTCCGCTTTGGGCAGGAGCGCAGCGCGCTCGACGTGCTGCGCGAGCTGGCGGGCATGCTCGACGTTGACATCTCCGCGTTCCGAGAGCAGCCGGCCGCGGTCGCCGATGCCATCGCGCGTTGGCTCGATACCCGGCGCTGCTTGCTCATTCTCGACGACGTGTGGACTCTGGAGCAGGCGAGGCCGTTCATGCGGCTGCATGCCGGCCGGCTGCTGACTACGCGGGTGCGCGAAGTGGCCACGCAGGCGGGCGGCAGGACGCAGGAGATTGGCGCGCTGGAGCGGAGGCAGGCGCTGCGCTTGCTCGCGGCGTGCATGCAGACCGACGCCGACCTCTCGACCGATGCGGACGCGAAAGAGCTCGTGTGGCTGAGCGGCGGGTTGCCGGTGGTGCTCGAGCAGTGGGGCGCCGTCTGCCGCGACCAGAGCACGGGCTCCTTCCTCGAGGAGTTGCGGCAGGCGAGGGGACAGAACACGTTCGTCGACGTCGAGGGAGGAGGCGACTACGATTACGGCACTTTCTTCGCCGGCATGGAGGTGCAGCTCTTGCGGCTCGAGGTGAACGACGCGCGGATCGAGCGTTGCTGCTGCAGGCTCGCCGTGCTGCCCGAGGACACGGAGATGCCGCTGAGCGTGGCGGCGATGCTGTGGGGCGTCGACGACGTCGATGCGGCGAAGATTGCGCGCAAGCTGGAGGGGCAGAATTTGGTGAAGCGGACGGAGGCGGGCGGCCGCACGGAAGCGTCGCTCTCGCTGCTCGATTTGCACTTGCAGTACTTGCGGCACCGCGGGCGGAACGCGATCGCGGTCTGGCACGCGGCGCTGCTGCGTGGCTGGATGGAGGGGTGCGTTGGCGGGGTGCTCAAGCCGGCGGGCTACTGGAGGCGTGCCGGCGTGCTGAAGCACCATCTAGGCGGCGCCGGGTCGGTGTTATTGCCCGAGTCGCTGACCGAGCTCAACATCAGCGGCAGCGTCGTCGGCAACGAGGGCGCCAAGGCGCTGGCCTCCGCTTTGCGCGTCAACGGGGTATTGACCAACCTCAACCTCGGCCAGGACTACAACATCGGCGGCATTGGCGACGAGGGTGCCAAGGCGCTAGCATCCGCTCTTCGCGTCAACGCGGTATTGACCGAGTTGCGGCTCGACGAGAACAGGATCGGCGACGAGGGCGCCACCGCGCTGGCCTCCGCTCTTCGCGTCAACGGGGTGCTGACCACCCTCGCGCTCCCGCACAACAACATCGGCGCGGAGGGCGCAGCCGCGATCGCGGAGGCGCTACGCGGCAACGCGGTGCTGACCGAGTTGCGGCTGGGCGCGAACGAGATCGGCGGCGAGGGCGCCAAGGCGCTGGCCTCCGCTCTGCGCGTCAACGGGGTGCTGAAAAACCTCGACCTCGGCGAAAACGAGATCGGCGACGAGGGCGCGAAGGCGATCGGCGGCGCTCTCGCAGTCAACGGGGTGCTGACCACCCTCAACCTCGCCAACAACCAGATCCGCGACCAGGGCGCCGCTGCGATCGCGGAAGCGCTGCGCGGCAACGGGGTATTGACCGAGTTGCAGCTCGGCGCGAACTATATCGGCGGCGAGGGCGCCAAGGCGCTGGCCTCCGCTCTGCGCGTCAATGGGGTCTTGACCAGCCTAAACCTCCAGAACAACTTCATCCGCGACGAGGGCGCGACCGCGATCGCCGAGGCGCTGCAGGGCAACGCGGTATTGACCTCCTTGGACGTGAGCTACAACAGCTTGACCGAGGAGGCGGCCCTCGGCATCGTGCGCGTCGAGCGGCAGCGCAACAAACTCACCTCGCTGGGCTTGAGTCGCTGCAGCATCGGCCCAACTGGCGCCGCAGAGATCGCCGAGTACGTGTCGGGCAGCGGGGTGCTGAAAAACATCGACCTCAGCTACAACAGTTTGGGCGATGAGGGAAGGAAAGCGATTCACGATGCGGTGAGCGGGCGGGAAGGGTTCGAGCTCTTGATGTGAGTGGGCTCTGATGAGAGTGGAGATGGTGTATGGGGACGTGCATGAAAAGTTCACCCGTGCCGGGGCGGCCCAAGGGACGGAGCGTCGCGCCTGGGCGACCCCAGATGATACTCTCCCTGGCAGCCTGCCAGCCCCGCCTCGGGCCGGCTCCCATCGCACCTCGCGCGAAAGCTGCAGTGTGCAGTGTGGCAGAGCCCGCGCCGCAGTCGGCGCTAGTCAGCGGCAGTGCAGACCACACCAACGCTCGTGCTGCGCTCGTCACAGCGATAACGGCCCATCGCCCGCGCGCGGCGGCAGCGGCGAGGGGCAGGGCGGCCAGCCTCGCCGGAAACGCGAGCAGCACGATCCTGGCTGCGGGCGGTGCGGCTTGCCTTGCAGCGGCCTACCCGCCGGCGCGTCGAGCGCGCGAGGCAGCGCTGGCTTACGGAACGGCGCGACTCGCGCTGGCCTTTGCGAGGCGCGACCCCGACCCGAGGCGCCTCGTCCGCATCGACGAGGCGGCCGTCCACGCAGCCTCCGCCGTGCGCGAGGGCTGGGGTGCGGCGCGGCTCACGGCACTCGGGGCGGCGATGGCGGCGGTCAGCGGCGGCACGGTGGTGGAGCTCACCGCGGCCGCCGCCCACCGCCGGCTCGGCCGCAATGGCGCGGCGCCACCGCCCGTCGCTCGGCATGGTCGGAGAGGAGCAGCCGCGATGGAAAGAGAAGGCGTAGGCAGCACGGGCGAGCAGCCGGCAGCGACAGGACGAGCAGCCACCTCCGCAGACCACCTCTCCTCCCCCGAGGATGCCTCCGCGACCTCGCACGCCGCCCGACCGTCCCCGTCCAACCCCGCCGCCGTCACAGCAACGGGACCCGCCGCTGCTGAGGCAGCAGAGAGGCGCCACCTCGCCGCGCTGTCGTGCGGTGCGGCGCTCCTCTCCTTCCTCCTTGCGGCGGGGTCGGCGCTCGCTTGTGTGGAGGCTTGCTTCGTCGTCAGCCTCGCCTTTGCCCAGCGGGCGCGGCTGTTACTCCTGGCGGCGCTGGTGCGGCTCGCGGCGCTCGGGCAGGACGAGGGCACGAGCACGGAGTCTGACATGCGCCCCTGACACGCCCGCCGCATTCTGATAGGCGCAAGGGCGGCGAGCGAGGGACGAGTATGTGCCGGCGGCGGCGGGGTGTGGAGGGGTACGAGCCCGACGACAGCTGTGAGCAGCGTCTCTTCACACCTCTAGCTGTGAACAGGTGGCTCGTGTCCCTCCCTTCCTCAATGGAGGAGCTGCAGCAACGTGCAGCTTACCAGGCGAACGTCGCGGGTCTGCAGCTCGAGCAAGCGATGACGGACGGATGGGCGCGCTACTTGTCGCTCCGCCGGCGCTGGCTTCGCGGTGGCACTGGCGGAGGTGGCAGCAGCTTCAGCGGCAGGGGCGCTGGCAGCGGCGGGGGTGGCGACGCCCGAGGCGGCAGCGGTGGCGTGGCTTCCGAGCGTGGAGGTCTGCACGGGATACAAGAATGGGTCGTCGCCGCTGGTCATTGCGTGGCGCCTGCGTTCGCTTCTACGCCTTGACGCGCCTCGTTGCGAGTAGGCGGACGAGTCCTTGGCCGCTGCGAACCAAAGGTGGGTAGCGTGGCAGCTTCGAACTCTGCGCCGGAGCCGTGCGCCTCCTCTTCGGCCGCCGCCGCCAGCGGCGGCGGCGGCCGAAGAGGTGTCGGCCGAGGGCGGGAAGCGCGGGTTCGGCGGGTTGCTGCGCCGCCGCGCCGCCCCGGCCGACCAAGGGCACGAGGTGGCCACCCCCGCGGTGCGAGCGGAGCCTCCGAGTGGGCCGCGCTTCCGGCCTTTTGACTGGCTTACGAGGCAGTTTCCGCTCCCCGGTGGCTAGGTGTCGGTCTACTCTCTTGCTCACCCCAGCTGTCCCCCCGCGAGTAGGCCCAAGAATGAGCAGGGGCCGCACGCCGATTGACGGCTGCGTCTCGACTCGGAGCGAGTATGCCAATGCGCCAATGCTCCCAATCGGGGCTGAGCGCCAATCATGAATCAGATCGATCTCTCACAGATCTCTCATCGTCATGGAGCGCAAGAACCAAGATCGGAAAGAGATGACGAAGAAAATGACGTGTGGGTGGGTCTGGGTGGGGTGGGGGGAGGGGGTTCTCGTCTCTTGGCACAATAGTACATGCATATGCTCGGGGGGCACGATAATCTCAAAAATACTGTCAAAGCGCGCGGTACCCCGCAGAGGCCGCGATGTACATCGTATACACCTCGTCGCACGTCGCAGGCTCAGCCACAGGCGCTCTACAGCCACCAGCACCACCGGCCGGGGTATGGCAAGCGACATGTACATGTGCCGACGGAACATGCCTGTTCCCGCGTGACTGCCAGGGAATGATCTTCAGTTTTCTTCCAAGTTGATGTTGCCTCCGAAGCGTGCGTATAGCTGCTTTTTGAGTCCGGCGAGCGTCTGCCGGATCGTGCCGAGTTGGCTCTCGAGCTCCGAGATCTCGTCGGCCACCGCGTCCTTGCGCGACTCGAGCAACTCGTCTGAGGTAACGGACAGGTGGGGCTAATGGGGGTGTGAAGGCAAGACGCCGGCGTGACTTGACGTGTGCAGCGGGGGTTGGGCTCGCGAGATGCGTGCGCGGAGCAGCGTCGACCTGCACGCTCTTTGCCGACCTCAAAGTAACATTCGCCGTACTGCACTCTGCGGAGGCAGCGGAGCGCCGGGCGGCGCGTCAGTCTACTGGCGCCCGGGGTCCTAACGGGATGCTTGCCTCGGAGCCGAGGTGAGTCGTGCGGCCACAGTGGCGCACCGCACAGGCTCGTCGTCGTCCGCAAGGATGAGCTCGTTGGCCGCGTCGTCTAGCTGGTCGTGCTGCGAGCGCTTCTCCTTGATCTCGTCCTCGAGCTCGTGCATCCGCGTGTTCAGCCGCCCAAACTGGTTGATGGCCTGCGGCGAGAGTGAGGTGCGGTCAAATGTGGCGATGGCTGGAAGGCCGCACCAGCACCAGCTCCAGTGCCTGCTGGTCCTCGAGCCTGACTTCGACATCCTCCTCGGCCTGCGGCTGCGAGGCGAGGACGAGGGTTAGGGTTTTGAATCCACAACCGGGCAGAATAAGTACCGCCTCTCACCATGGCGCGAAGGAGGAGGCAGCGAGGGGTAAGCAGAGCGTTCCGCAGGGCCGTTTGGTTTCTTTTTTCTAGAATTCTTTCTTTGTCATTTGCGAATTCAGAACACAGCGGTCGGCACGTCCACTGTCGGCTCGCCAGATCGCCAGTCGATCTTGTGTGCCGGCGGACTGCATCAGCAGCGCGACGAGAGCGTCCGGCAAAACATGTTCGGAAGTCGCATTTTTCCCAGAGATTTTATCAGAATATCCCCACCCAAACAACCCAAACTCAAAACGCCAACAACAAACCTACAACTCTTAAAACTCAAAAAAGTCTCTCTAACAAACCTAAAACAAACATGCAACGTGTCGATTGCCCACCCAAATGTGTGAGCTCTGTGTGTGTCTTGATTTGCCAACAACATACTCGAGAGATGGTAGGGCCCCCAAGGGCCTAGAAATCGCGCCTCCCTCTCCCTTGTCTCCCAGTAGCTAAAAGTCGACTCGAGTACCTAAAAACATACCTAAAACCCAAACATATGCAAAGTGTCGATTGCTACTCCGTGACGCACACCGTTGCTCTTGGGCAAAATGTCTTCAAGAGGGCTGCTCCGCACGCTACTGTACACATTGTCCGCTCTTCAGCTCCCTTCGGCTGCATCCGCCAGGCCAGCCTGCGGCACGATGCGTGCAGAATGTCAGCTGACAGTGTGGCCATCCAGATTGACGGGTGGGCTCGGCAACACGGTGCCAATCGTTGGTGGGCTCGCTCGAGAAGCCTTCAGACAAAACTGCAGCGCGCTTGTGAATAGCAGCCGCCACGCCGGCGGCCGCTTGTACAAGTTCGAGGACTTCTTCGATGCGCCAAAGTTGATCCCGAGAAAGCCGGGCGACATCCCTTGCGCCGTCAAGGCACTCACGAGCAGGCCCAAGGCCTCAGTTGTGGAGTCCGTACGCTCTATGCACGCAGAGCTTCGCACGGAGGTGCCACCAGCGTGGTCCGACGCAGGCAAGCTGGCAATCCATTGCAACAACTTCAGTGCGCGACGCGCCTTGGTAGTGTTACACCTGCGCACTGGATGGGCAGACGTCTCAGCAAACGCGGCGGAGGTCGCCCCGCATAATCTGCAAGACTGCCAGCTCAGAGAGCGCAGCTGGTTTGACGCTGCAGACCAAGTCTTCTCACTCATGCTCGCGCCCAACTTTGGAAACCTCGCTGTGCGCGACCGTCTGAAGAATGAGTCGCTCTGCGCGCCCACGCTGCGCATGGCGTCGCGCCCATGCGGCTTCGCGCCGACGCTGACGAGGCTCTTGGAGAATGTCGTGCATGAAGCGCGAACGAAGCTGGGAACAGAGGATTGGTCGATTTTTGTTGCTGCGGACGCCCCGTTTCCCGAGAGCGAGCGGTAGCGCATCTGCGCCAAATGGGCATCACCGCGGCACACTCGCACGGCCAGGTGGGCCACAACAACGCATGGGCAACGGCCAGGATCTTTGGCAAGGATGCCGCCCTTCGCGTGATCGACACAGCTTTAGTCGACCTTCTCCTCCTCTCGCACGCAGACATGGTGGTGACCAGTGCTGGCTTCAGCACCTTTCCCAAGGCGGCCGACATGATGAGCGTCTGCAGCAATCGGCAGCGCCATATGGTCTACTTGAACTATCGGCCGCTGTACGGGCCCATACAACGTGCCCTATTCGTTCCTTTCCGATCTACTCGCTTGCGCGATGCAATCAAAAGCACCACACAGCCAACACCAACCAAGCTGCCACATTGCTTGCGCGATTGCTTCAACGTGAGCGAATGGGCGTACGACCGGGATGTCGCCGCTAAAGACGATGTACTTTTGCACAACACGCGCATCGGGAACCTGGCAACATTCTCAGTCCCATGCATCAAGGCGTGTGCGTGCTTCTTCAATGCCGCCTATGGTGGGCCAAACCCAAAGCTGCCTGTACGTGCAGTAACCTCAAGTACCGTACCCTTGGCGCAAGCGGTGGGTGACCAACGGCGCTGGTTTGGCGCTCGCACTGAGAAGCAGCAGCCACTCGTCGTGCTTGAGCGCGGCGGCGAAAGCTCCCTCGAGCCGATCATCACACCCGTCGCTCAGCCAGAGCACGCGCAGCCTTGAGGCGGGTTGCTGCATCCCCGCGACAGCGCGCACTGCCGCTGGGAGGTCACTCGCGACGAGCGCGCATGTGTGTGGGTCGGGCGGCAGCAGGAGGAGCATCGGCCAAAGTCGGCAAAGGGCGAGCCGACCTACTCCGCCGCCTCGGGCGAGGCAGATGTCTACGCCTCCGCCTGCGAGGTGCCTCGCCGCGCCGGGCGCCATATCTCCCCACATCTCCCCACATCTCCCCATATCTCCCCATGTCTCAGGTGCTCGCCGCGCCGGGTGCCACATCTCCCCACATCTCCCCACATCTCCCCACATCTCAGGTGCTTGCCGCGTCGGGCGTCCGGCTGCCGCCGCCGGTGCACGCCCCGCCCGCTTTTGCCACTTTTAACCACCATTCCTTGGCCAATAACGGTGCGGCTTCCACCCGGTGGTTTTTGCCCTTGGCCCTTGGCCCAAAGAGGGCCCCTTCCCTTCCCCGGGGGTTGTTTAAACCCCCCCCCCCCCCCCCCCCCGCGCCCCTTCTCCACCCCCCCCCTTTCCCCTCCTGCAGGTGCACGCCATCCGCGACGGCGTCGGCGTCGTCGACACGCCGCGCGTCGTCATCGACCCTTCCTTTGGCCCCACCCTCGCCGCGGTGCGCGACAAGCTGCCCACGCCGCACGCCGTCTCGCTCGCGCAAGGGTCAACACTCGTCCTCGAGGGCGACCTCACGCGGGTGCGGCTGGAGGCGCCTGGGGCGCCCAAAATCGCGGAGCCGGCGACGTCCTCCGGCCAGCAACCGGATCGGGCGTCCGACCCGCCCCCTCGGCGACCCGAGATGGTCTCCCCATCGGATGGGGGCGAGCTCGCTGATGAGGCTGCCGATCGACGCAACTTTCCTGCCGCCGCTGCCGCCTCCGTCAGCAAATGCGCTGCCCAGAGTGTGAAGGACCAGTTCGCGCACGGCTGCAAAGATCGCATGCGGCCGCACAGACTGCCGCAGCAGCAGCGATCGGGAGGCTTCCCACCATCTAAGGCATCGGTACACCACGTGCTCCTAATTGACCGAGTTGCGAGTGCTCACCAGCGCAGGAACGCGGGCCGCGAAGCAAACATGTATCTGTACGATTTATCTGTACCAGCTACCTCTGCCACACCGCCTGAAAGTCATCTCGTGACGCTACCGATGCCAGAGAGGAGAGCAGAGTGGGTGGCAGTCGGGCCCGGGAGCGCGAAGACGAAGGCCTCCCACAGGCAAGAAACAGTGTTCACACAGGCAAGAAACAGTGTGATTTTGTGATTGTGTCTGAAAAGTGCAAATATCTCTCTTCGAGTACAGAGGGAGGATGGGAGGATCTCGGGAGTCTCTGTCCGACGGTTTCCTTCAAATCATGGTGTAGCAGTGGCACGCTCTCAGTGCACAGTGGAGTTGACCCAGTTGGTACGCAAGAAAAACAGGCCAATCGGGCGGGCTTTCTCCTTGATGAGAATTGAGTATTGAGATCGGTGATGTCCCCCCCGCGCACCTCTTCTCGTCGGACTTCGGACTTTCAGTTTTGACTTTTGTGGCTTTTTCTTTCCGTCCTACTCCTTTCCTAGGGGGGTCGCGGTTAATCTTTCTCTCTTTCATGGAAGGGGCCAACAAAACATGTCCATGCTATGCCACGGTTAAACGTGAGCGAAGGTAAAGGAAAGTAGCCATGAAGGTGGGTGGCTCGGTGTGACGAAAGGGGCAAGCGGCCGCGGTGCACGTCTCTCCGGACCGCCTGACCCCACAGGAGAAGCCCCCCCCCCCCCCCCCCCCCAAACCCACCCCACAAGGAAGTGGCGATGAGGCGTCTCCGCCCCGCTCGGCAGGGAGGCGGCTCGAGCGCTGCGCTTCAAGCCGGAATCTCGCGCCACTTGAGGCGGGTGCGCAAGCGCGTCATGCGGCCCCGCGCGCGACCCTCGTCGCCGGGCGAGGTGGCGCGGAACGCAACGGCGGTGGTGCTGGGGTCGAGGAGGAACTCCGCCGTGTCGGTGGTCATGCCGAGGAAGCCGGTTGAGAACCGCGCCGTGAGGCGGAGCGCGCCGCCAGCGACCGTGGCGGTGTCGACGCCGGTGGCGCCGCAAGCCTTGAGGGCGCGGTTGAGGGCCTTCGCAGCGTCGCGCGGCTTGAGCGCGGGTGGGTAGGCCCACGCCGGCATGTAGCTGGCCCCCTTGACGCGCTCGCTCTGCAGGCAGCCAGACTCCTTGGCCCCGCACGAGCGAGGCCGTGCGCGCGGCTGCGCGGCGGGCTTGGAAGGAGCGAGCCCCTCCTTTTGCAGAAATCGCTCGCGCGCTTCGCGCGCCTCTTGGAGGGTCGCGTCCAGGTCGGGCTCGGCGCGCTTCGCCGCCGGCGGCGACGGTGCCGGCAGGCTGGGCAGCGAGAAGCTTGGCAGCGTCGTCACGCTCGGCATCTTTGGCATCGGGATGGACGGCAGCGCGTCGAGGTTGAGCTGCTCCGCGCCTTGCGCGCCCGACTTGACGACGTCCGAGGGAGAGAAGCCAAAGAAAGTGTCGCCATTCGCCGTCTCTGGCTTCGGCGTCGGTGGCGGCGGCGGCTTGGGAGGCGGCGGCGGCGGCGGCGGCTTGGGAGGCAGCGGCGGCGGCGGAGGAGGCTTGGGAGGCGGAGGCGGCGGCGGCGGCGGCGGCGGCGGCGGCGGCTTCGGAGGCGGCGGCGGCGGCGGAGGAGGAGGAGGCTTGGGAGGCGGCGGCGGCGGCGGCGGCGGTGGCGGCGGCGGCGGCGGCGGCGGCGGAGGCGGAGGCGGAAGAGGCTTAGGGGTGATTGCTGCGGGAGCGGGTGGCGGCGGCGGCGGCGGCGGGGGAGGAGGGGCTAGGCGTTCCACGGGCGCAGATGTGCCCGCTTCCTTTGCAGCCGCTTTCTGGGCCTTCCGAGCCGCCACCTTCTCCTGAAACTCGAGCCGCCTTTGCGCAGCCACCTCCTCGGCCTTCTTGCGCTTCTCGTTGGCCAACTCGGCAGACGACATCCCGGCGCGCCCATTACTCACCTGCTCCTCGAGTACGTCAGAAAGGGAGACCTCTCCCAGCATCACCGACAACGCCTCGAGGGAGGGCGACGACAGCTGCGGCTCCGAGATCGTCCAAGCTGCTGAGGTGCTGCGCTGCATGTCTTGCACGCCAGCCGCACGGCCCGCATTTGGGACGAGGAACGCTGCGGTGCCACAGCCTATCGCCGCACGGCGAGTACAGGGGCCAAATGGCGGCAGCAGCAGCGCCGATGACGCCACGGGCCAGAGGGAGATCATGCTGGCGAGCAGAGCCACGCCTCTTCACAGCTGTCAATGGAGACCGCTTCACAGCTATGCCTTGCTCCTCTTAGTATGTGTGTGTGTGTGTGTGTGTACTCACACACACACTCACACTCACACACTCTTAGTATGACTGCTCTTAGTATGTTCTGACTCATCCGCCAGAGGGAAATCATCGTGCGGCCTACTCGAGTAAGCTCCAGAAAAGAATTCTTTTGCTCTAGGGATGTAACGAGGCAGGTTAATAACTGCACTCCAAGTGCTCCAAGTGCAAGGCAGGCACCCCGTTGTCTTGATTGAGCACTTGAGCACTGGATAGGGTCGATTCCGCATGGTACGGGACCCCTCGATCGTCTCGCCCTCCCTGCTTGCGCAGCACCATGTGGCGATGGCGCTAAGAGGTTCCTCTTTTCCGCGCCCCCCCGCCCGCAAGGCGCGCGATACCGCACGACAAAAACACCTCACAGACGGCCTCCCGCATTGCGCATACCCGCGCGGCGCGCCTCGCCGCCTGCTCGCGCCGCTAACGTATGACACGGCGGCACGGCCGCTGCAGCTCGTGTGCGTGCCGCCGTGCCATAGCGGATTCTGACCGGTGGTGGCTGTGCGCGGGCCGCGTGACACGCGTGGGGCGCCGGGGAGAGCCGGAGAGCCCGGGGTGGAGCCCCCCCCCCCCCCCCGGCGGCCCCGGGCCCCCCGCCGCGGCCGCGCGGCGCCGCACCCGCAACCGACGCGCGCGCCGCCGTCGGTGAGTCGCCGGTGTGACGTGTATGTGTTGGACGCCGGCGGTGTGTATGGCACTCTTACTTTTCGAGTGCCATAGCAGCAGGGATTGCGCATATGGGTGGGATAGAGAAGGGGGAATTGTGCGAGTGGGAGACGCGGCGTGGGTCGGAGGAAGAGCACGGACACGCAATCGACGCACTCACCTCCACTGCCCCTTCACATCGAACGGCCTCCGATGTGTTATGTCAGGCGAGGGGCAGCGCTGTCCCCCTCAGTCGTACTTGTCAAAGATGAGGCATGCGTTGGTGCCGCCGAAGCCGAACGAGTTCGACATGACGCGCTGCACCTGCAACGCCAAACGATTCTGTGACACAGAGGGGGTGAGCAAGGGGGCGACGTGACACACGCGTTACCGGCATCTCCTCGCGTTTCCGCAATATGTTCATGCCCTCCGCCTCGGGGACGAGCTCTTTGATGTTGGCCGACTCGGCGAGGAAGCCTGGCGCGAAGCCGGGCTAGGCGTGAGACCAGAGGTGTGACGGTGGGGCGTGGTCGAGGAGGGAAGACAAGAGGGGAGGGACGGGGGCGTGGCGCGCTAGGCGAGCACCATCGCGCATCATGAGCAAAGAGTAGATCGCCTCGTGCACGCCGGCGGCGCCCAGCGCGTGCCCCGACAGCGACCTGAAGACGTGGGAGGGGGGAGGGGCGGGGCTCCGGGATGGCGGCGAGGGCGGCAGGAGAGGCCTTTGGTGGCGAGAGAAAAGAGGTGGTGGTGGCGCGCAAGTCGACCGTGACAGAGGCGGCGGCGAGGGCGGTTCGGCGGCGGGGCGGTGGCGGCGGCCGAGGGCGGTTTGGCACAGGGTCGCGAACATGACACGTCCCATGACACGTCCAGTGTCTGCGGCGCGTGCGTGGGGGGAGGAGGGGGGGGGGGGGGTGCGGCCGAAGAGGGGCGCACTTCGTCGAGCCGACGTGCGGCTGGTAGCCCGCCTCGGTGAAGACGGTCTTGATGGCGTCGAGCTCCTTGAGATCGCCCACCGGCGTCGAGGTGCCGTGAGTGTTGACATAGTCGATCTGCTTCTCGCCGCCAACCTCGTTTGCCATCTTCATCGCCAGCCGCATGCAGTTCTGGCCGCCGATCCCCGACGGCGCCACCATGTCGTACCCGTCCGAGTTGGCCGCGTACCCGACCAGCTCGCCGTATATCTTGGCGCCACGCGCCTTTGCGAGGGGGCCGACCCGAAGTGAGGCAGTGCAAGAAGGGTCTGTGTGTGGATTCGCGGGCAATGCCGCGCCTTGGCGTGCTCGAGCTCTTCGAGCACGATGATGCCGCCGCCGCCTGCAATGACGAAGCCGTCGCGCGAGACGTCGAACGCGCGCGACGCCGTCGTGGGATCGTCGTTGTACTTGGTGGAGAGCGCCGTCATCGCGTCGAACATGACTGAGAAGCCCCAGTCCTCTGCCTCGCCGGCGCCGCAAAACATGACATCCGCCTTGTTGAGCTGGATCTGCTCCATGCCGACGCCGATGCAGTGCGCCCCGGTGGAGCAGGCCGACGAGATCGAGTACGAGGCGCCCTTGAGCTTAAAGCTGGTGGACAGCACGGCAGAGACTGTCGAGCCCATCGAGCGTGTCACTCGGTACGGCCCGATGCGGCGAAGCTTGCGGTCCTCGACCGCCTGCATGGTCTCCTGCACGTCCGCCAAGGAGGTGCCCCCCTGCCCGAGGATCCCGCCGCAGCGATCGCTGTCGATCGCCTCTGGCGGCAGGCACGAGTCGTCGATCGCCTGTTGCATCGCGACGAACGCGTACTTGGCGTTGATGCCCATGAACCGCGCCTGCTTGCGATCGATGAACTCGTCGAGGTCGATCTCGGGCCTCCCGCAGATGTGCGACTTCATGCCAATGTCAATGTACTTTTGGTTCACCTTGATGCCCGACTTGGCCTCCTTCAGCGAGGCGGACACGTCGTCGAGCGAGTTGCCGAGGCACGAGACGATGCCCATCCCGGTCACGACAACGCGCCGGCCGCCAGGCGCAGCCATCGCGACATCGCTCGTCCGGTGGTGCGCTCGGTGCACCGCAGGCCGCGGCGACGCGCCTGCGTGGAAGCTGACGGCCAGGCCGGGCAGAAGCGAGAGCATGGGAGAACCCGCAGGATTCCCGGCCAGCTTTTTTTGTTTTGGGGTCCCGTGATGCCGACCGTTCTCCCCTTACCATCAATAAATCGCCCGGTAAGTCTGGGCCCTTCCGGTCGGGGCAGGCCAGGGGCCGGGCAGGTTTTTCCAGAAAGAAAGAATTTCACAGCCCATCTGTCTTCTGTCTGTCCCATCGCCATCCTACCTTCTTTGAGAGAGAGATTTTAGAAAACCAACAAGAAATCACGTCTCTCACAGTGATTTGGGCTCGGCAGCTTCTCAGCTTTCTAGCCTTTGTGCTTTGACTGGCGAACTGGTTCATGAAGATGAACTGGTTCGGTGAACTCGCGGTTCTCGTTCGTTCGGTTTCGGAGTTCGCTCTGGACGCATCCCCAGGGACCCGAGGGACCATGTGGAAGACGGCTAGTGCTAGTCCCCCACATCGGGAGGACGACCCCGGCTAGTCGCCGACCACACCCACAAAGAACCCTGCACAAAGACCGCAGGGCGGGGACCTGTTCCTTTTTACCCATCTCCTAGTAGAGGTGTCCGTTTTATTTATCCCCTTGGTTCGCTGCATCGGTTCGGTCGTCCGCCCTTGGGGCTTGGGTGCCCGAACCCTCGAACTAGTTCGTGAACTCGCGCCTTTTCTTTTCTCCTCCCCCCCGACCCGCTTCACACCCGCAGCCCGCAGGGCGAGGAATACCAGGGAAGTTCGTCTGAACTGCGAACGAACCACGGAACGAACCGCAATAGTTATTGTTTGACTATGCAGGCCTGTATAGTCCCTAGTCGCCTAACTAGAGGCCTGGTACGCCTGGACGCCTCGGGGAGCCCCCGTCGCCCCCATTTTACTCGCCAGTCAGCACGCAAGGCGCCCAGGCACCACAGGGCGGCCCTGCTCACAGCGCACCGGCACCGGTAATCGCGCCCGTAGTCCGCTAGATTGAGGGACAGACCGCGTCCGCACGTGAGCACGTGGCGCAGTTGCGCGAGTTCGTTCGTTCAGCGCGGCTCGTGGCTAAACTGCACGCCGAACGAACGAACTTTTGGCCCTGGTTTTCTTTTTTCCAAAGTTCGAACGGAGTTCACGAATTCGTTCGTTTCCGCAGTTCGCGCCTTCCGCAGCCGGCGCGGTCCGTTCAGTTTCGAGGTTCGGGCTGGGCCCCGCCGGCTGCGTTCGTTCGAGTTCGAAGTTCACGAAATCCGCGCGAACGTCAAAGCACAAAGGCTGGTCTGTCCCGGCCGGCCAAGCAAAAAAATCGCCACCTGCCTCGAGAAAAATTCCCGGCGCGTGTGCGGGATGTCTGAGAGAGAGAGAGAGAGAGAGAGAGAGAGAGATTCTCTTCTCGACGTGTGGGCCCGAGAGTGATGTGTCATATGCGTGTCCGCCGTGTGTGAGTCTGAGGGAGGGTGTAGGGAGGGTGTAGAGGATGTTAGGGTGTAAAGCGCTGTAGAGCTGCAGGGATGTAGAAATGTAGAGCGCTGTAGAGCTCTACAGCGCTCCAGAGCGCGCTCTACATCTCTACAGCTCTACAGCGCTCTACACTCTACATCCTCTACACCCGCCCTCAGGTGTGAGTGAGTGAGTATTCTTGATACGAAACCACGACGACACACACCAGTCGACTCGCATCGGTTGCCTCCAACGTGGACACGCCTTTAGCTGGGGACACTATACTAGGTCACGCATGGCATCAGAAGTTTTGTCCGCCTCGCGTTTGTTTATTATAATAACATCGAAGGGAGAGAAGGGTCAATCGTTTGTGCCCTTGTGCCTTAGTGCCTAGCCCTCTCCGCGCCGCGATGCGCCCCCTCCCCCTCGCCCCAGCCCTTCCTCGGCACTATTCCTTTTCTTTGCCTCAACCAACCAGTTCGTTCAAACCGCAACAACAAAGAAAACAAATTGCGGAAAAACTAAAACACCGCGGTGCTCTAACCCTCCTATCTGCTCTGGGGGCCGGCCCGCGCCCTGAACCCCCGACGCTTCTCGCGGCGGCAGGCACCACGCGTCCACGAGATGTCTGCGTCTGTCCGTCTCTCAATGTAAGTACCGGAAAGGCGATTTTACGATGACCACTCTAATCTGCGAGCCCAGCGACCAGTCAATGAGGAGGTAGAGAGAGCGCGGTGTGATGTGAGAGTGAGAGAGTTTGTTCAAGCGTTGATTGAACAGTGCGGAGATGAAAAGT
>NW_005195301.1:387572-431434 GCF_000372725.1 Emiliania huxleyi CCMP1516
GGCGCCCCAGTGCACAGCTCCTCCTCACCGGCTGGGTGCGTGAACCGTAGGCGTGCCTATTCCCGCACGACCCGCAATTTCGCGGCCGGCAGGTTGTGACGATGCACAACCAGCGCGATTTCGTCTTCTTCCGCCACCACCGGTACATCTTTGAGCAAAAGGAGGAGCGGGGGCAGGTCTCGGCGCGGCTGCAGGAGCTCGGCCCGCGCTTCACGCTGCGGCTCAAGTCTCTCCAGCTTGGCACCTTCGATACGCAGCACGGCGAGTACGAGTGGAAGCACAAACCGGAGCTCGACACGAGCCGCAGGCGCTTCCACGTATAGACGGCCCGCCATGTGTTTTACCGCCCGGGTGGTTGTGGTTGAGAGGGGAAATTTGGGAATGAGTGATGAGCATAAATAAATAAATAGAGCAGACATCTCCAGGAGAGATGGGCGACGCACGAACACATAGAGCAGACATCTCCAGGAGAGATGGGCGACGCACGAACACACACCCCCTCGTCTACTCGGCTTGTTGTGCGAGTATATGGGCCAAAAGCGTCGAAAATGTCCCAAAAAGCGTGTCTCGAGTTTGTTGCAGCTCCGCAGCCTGCGCGCGCTGCCGGGACGCACCGCTCGCGCGTTCGGCACACTCGGTGGACCCCACCGAGTGTGCCGAACCAACGGGAGTGAGTAGGCTCGACGCCGTACTCGAGATGGAGCTGCAGAAAGTACGCCGCCGAGCGTGCCACCGACGGCGTCCCGGCGGCGGTGATGGAGTGTGAGACCTGAGGCTGCGGAGGTGACGCCTGAGGTACCAGTCCGTGCACAGCGACTCAGCCGGCGACCGCCACGGGCTCAGACGAGACTTGTCGACGCGTTCCGGCTCAGCTTCACCGTGGTCATCGGGCGTCTGTCGACGTCAGGACCACCCATACAGCTCGCGGGTTTGAGGTCGCAAGAGCCAAGATGGTGGCGTTTGGACATCCCAACCATCACACAAGACAGCCTGTAGGTGGTGGCGGGACGGCGCAGTGTTTGTGGCACTCGGCAGTAGGCACCCGCGGCACGGCCCCGCTGTCGGCTCTCGCTGGCTGCGGAACCGGCCCCAGAGGGGGACGGTCCGGGCGAGTGTGGCAGCTCCTGCGCTAGTCTGGGCACCCTCTATCATAGCACTACTGATCCCGGTCATTAGAGCTGCCAGGGATAGCGTCAGGAGCCTATAGGAGTCAAAACCCCTCATATTTGAGACATCGTGGCCCATATATACTCGCACAACGAGCCACTCGGGCGGCATCGTGGGTGAGACCCTGGGCAGTCAGAGAGGCTGACAGTAAGTGGCGGGCTGAGAACTCGGGCCTCTCCCGACCCGCCATCGCTGCCTAAGGGAGGATCCTATCGGCCACTAGACCTGACAGATCAGAGGCGCACACCGCGCCCTGTCCCAGCTCCCCCACTCCTCACACTGGGTTTGCAGTGCGCGGCCTCGCCACCTCCCTACCAGGGCAAACCCCCTCTCTCCCCCTAGGTGCTGCACTTGACGTCCATAGAAGGCGCGCGGCAGAGGCGGGAGGGAGGCGGGGAGAATCTAGCTCGCTCTGGCAGGGAGGCAAGGGTGTGATAGAGTGTTTTGGGTGAGAACAGGCGGAGTGTGTATGCCTGTACGCGATTGGGAGAGCACTCGTGACGAGGCATGGTTAGGCGAGTGGCAGTCGCTAGTGCGGACTTGCTAAGTCGTGTGTGCTCCCTTTTGCTTGCTAAGACTGGAACAATCTTTCTTTTTTTGACGCACGAACACACTACACAGAGGGACAGTGCGCACCCCGCCCCGCTCGCAGGGCGTGCAGCACACAGCGGCAACACAAGACATATCTACGCTGTGCGCCTCCTCGGGATTTCTGGGGAGGTAGAAGTGATGAGCAACCTCTGTGCGATTTGAGCCCGTTTTCTTCAAACTGAAGTTGCCCTCGCGCACAGCAGCGCCGGAAGCGCGGTGCAGCCTGCTCCCGCATCATTCGACTCGAGGTGGCAAAGTAAGGAATGGCATGCAACGCATCATGGGCGCTGACGGCCGAGGAGGCCGCCAAGCGCCTCGACGTCGACCTCTCCGTCGGCCTGGATCGCGCCGAGTCAGAGCGCCGGATCGTCCTGCACGGCCCGAACGCCATCCCAGACGAGCCACCGACCCCGTGGCTCCGCCTCATCCTCGCACAGTTTGACGACCTGCTCGTCAAGATGCTGGTGGGAGCGGCGGCCGTTTCATTTTGCCTGGCAATGGGCGAGGAGGCCGGGGAGCGCCTACATGCTCTCGTTGAGCCGCTCGTCATCGTCCTCATCTTGCTGCTCAATGCCGTCGTCGGTGTGTGGCAGGAGTCGAACGCCGAGCAGGCCATCGAGGCGCTCAAGGCGTACGAGCCCAACGACGCGGAGGTATGGCGCGAGGGGGCGTTGTGCGTCATCGCTGCCTCCGAGCTGGTGCCTGGCGACGTCATCCGCGTCGCAGCGGGCGGCCGCGTGCCGGCAGACTCGCGACTGGTGGCTCTCGAGTCGACAACGCTCCGGCTCGACCAGGCGCTCCTCACGGGCGAGTCGGTGCCGGTGATGAAGGAGACGGCCCCTGTCGCCGACGCCGACGCCGAGATCCAGGCGAGGCACAACATGCTCTTCTCGGGCACCACGGTCTCGTACGGTGCAGGCAAGGCACTCGTCGTCGCGACGGCCGCGTCGACTGAGATAGGGAAGATTGGCGCGCAGGTTGCCCGCCCACAGTCTCTATCCGGATATGTTGTGGCCCCGAGGGACCTCAAGATCTCGCGCGAGTGGCTGCGGATAGGTCTCGGCGACGGAGACGGCCGCCTCGCCGCTGAAGGCCCCCCCCTTGGCCCCCCCCCCCCCCCCGCCCCGCGCGCGCGGTCTCACTACATCTCGGCGAATTCTGCTCGCAAGGTCAAGCTCGACGAGTTCAGCGCGCTGCTCACCAAGGCGATCGCCGCCATCTGCATCCTCCTGTGGCTGCTAAACATCCAACACTTCACAGACCCGATTCACGGGTCTGCCGTGCGTGGGGCCATCTACTACTTCAAGATCGCAATCGCCCTCGCCGTTGCCGCCATCCCTGAGGGTCTTCCCGCCGTCGTCACCACTTGCCTCGCCCTCGGCACCCGTCGCATGGCGGCCAAGAATACCATCGTCCGATACCTGCCTTCGGTGGAGACCCTCGGCACCACGGCGGTGATCTGCTCCGACAAGACGGGCACCCTCACGACGTCGCAGATGGCGGCACGCTGCGTGCTTACGCTCTCGTCGAGCGGCCAGCCGCGTCTCACCCGCTGCCACGCCACCGGCTACGATCCGACCGCCAATAAGCTCCTCGCTGCGCGCGACGCGCGCGCCTCGAAGGGCGGCGAAATGGCCGCAGCCGAGGAGCCCCTTTCAGAGGCGGAGCGACTGTCGGAGCCGCTCGCATCGGTGGGCGCGGTCTGTGCGCTCGCCAACCTCGCACACCTGCACCGCGCCTTCTGAGGCGCCGCTCATTGCCCCACCCCAACCTTCTGAGCCCGGGCTTCCTTCTTTGTAGGCGGTACGTGCAGGGCTCATGGACCCATACTGGCGAACCGACCGAGGCGAGCCTCCCGCACACGCGAAACTCTCCCCCTTTCCTCTCTCCACCCATGTCACGTCGGCCCCCGGAGTGTCGCGTCCCAGACACTCCCCCCGCAAACATTTCCCAGATTTTCCCTTGGAAAACACCCCCCCCCCCCCCCCGCCCAGGCGGCGCTCCGCTCGCTCGCCGAGAAGATTGGGCTGCGGGGCGTGCCCGCCGCGGACACGGAGGAGCCAGAGCGCACCTCTGCCGCCTGGCTCCGCCGCTGCACGCCCCTCGCCACGCTGGAGTTTACGCGTGGACGCAGGCCGAAGGCCAGGCTGTGTGCTCGTCTGTGTTGCTTCGCTCTCACGTCACTCTCACGTCTGCAGGTCGATGAGCGTGCTCACCCGCCGCGGCGCTGGGGCCGGCGCGGGCGGCGGGGCCGGCCGCCACTCGCTCTTTGTCAAGGGCGCGCCTGAGTCGGTGCTTGCCCGCTGCACACACGCCATGTTGGGCGGCGGCGCGGTCGTGCCGATGGTGCCAGAGCTGCGAGCTTCGCTGTTGGCGACCGTGGGGGAGCTCGCCGGAGGCAGTGAGGCGCTCCGCTGCCTCGCGTGCGCCGTGCGACACAATCTGCCCGCCGATGTCTCGGCGACACCGCCCTCCGCCTTGGCGGGGTGTCTCGCCGCTTTGTTCTGACGTGGCGCGTTCTCCACGTCTTAGGCGCTTCCGCTCTCGGACCCCGAGCGGCGCAGCGCCGGATCGAGGGGCGGTGAGGTTGCGCTAGTCCGAGGCCCGCCACCCCTGTCTGGCTGTAGGTTTGGGGAGGTCGAGGCAGGCCTCACCTTTGTGGGAGTGGTCGGAATCCATGACCCCGCACGGCCGGAGGTGGCCGCCGCCATCACGCAATGCGCAGCTGCGGGGGTGCGCGTGGTGGTGGTCACAGGCGATAATAAGCTCACTGCGGAGGCAGTCGCACGGCCAGCAGCTTCGGGCTGGGACGCCTTCTTCCGCGCCTCACTCTCTACCCGCCGTCCGTCATAGGCGCTTTGCCGGCAGATTGGGCTGATGCAGGGCGGCGCAGAGAGTGCTCTCGCCACCGGCGGCACCAGCCGCGGTTGCGGCAGTGACGGCGGCGAATGCTCGAGCAGCCGCAGCTCGGGCGAGGAGGGTGCCGGTGGGTCCAGCGGTTTGAGCGGCGGCTTGACGGGGCGGGAGTTTGCTGCGCTGGACTATGAGGCGCAGTTGCGGGCGGTGGCCGAGTGCAGTCTCTTTGCGCGCACCGAGCCCGCGCACAAGCTGCGGCTGGTGGAGCTGCTGCAGCAGCAGGGCTACGTTGTCGCGATGACGGGCGACGGCGTCAACGACGCGCCTGCGCTCAAGAAGGCCAACATCGGCATCGCCATGGGGTCAGGCACTGCAGTCGCAAAGACGGCGTCCGATATGGTCCTCGCCGACGACAATTTCGCTTCCATTGTCGCAGCGGTGGAGGAGGGGCGCGCCATCTTTTCAAACACGAAGGCCTTCATCCGCTACCTCATCTCGTCAAATATCGGCGAGGTGGCGTGCATTTTCCTCACTGCGGCGCTCGGTGCCGCGAGGGTGGCTGTGCAACACCCTGCCCGTCCGCCCTCCGACCCCAGCCCGCTTGCTACCACAGGCATGCCCGAGGCCCTCGTGCCCGTGCAGCTGCTCTGGGCCCTCTTCCCCGGCGCTTGCACCGTTCCCCGTGTCATGGCCATGACGCGTCATGACAAGCAATAGGTCAACCTCGTCACCGACGGGCTGCCCGCCACTGCCCTCTCCTTCAACCCTCCCGATGCGAATGCGATGCGCCAGCCCCCGCGGCCTCTGTCGGAGCCATTCATCGATGGGCCGCTCGCTCTTCGCTACCTTCTCATCGGGCTGTACGTCGGCGTCGCCACCGTCGCGGGGTTCGCATATTGGTTCGTCGGTTTTGAGGGCGGTCCCCAGATAACTCTGCACCAGCTGACACACTTTGGGGAGTGTCCCAGCTGGCCCGTTTCCGACGGCGTCGATTGCGCGGTCTTCACTTCATTGCGCCCACGCACCGTCGCGCTTTCGGTGCTCGTCACCATCGAGATGTTCAACGCGCTCAACGCCCTCTCGGAGAAGGCGCGCCTGCCGCTCGAGCCTTGCTCGGACCTTGCTCGGCCTCGCTCGCGCCCCTCAGCCGTTCCGTGGGCTGCTGCGTAGGAGTCCCTGCTCGCCTTCCCGCCGTGGCGCAACCCGTGGCTCGTCGGCGCGCTCGCGCTCTCGTTCGCGCAGCATTTCGCCATCCTCTATGTCCCCGCGTTCAACCACGTGTTCGGAGTCGCACCCATCTCGTTCGCTGAGTGGAGGCGCCGGCCCGTCTCGGCATGGCCCCATCTAGCCTCGTTTTGCTCTCAACCCTGCCGCTTCGCGATCTGCGCAGGCTCGTCCTCGCCGTCTCGGTGCCTGTCGTTGCTCTCGACGAGTGCATGAAGCTGCTCGCGCGGCGCGGCCTCTCTAGCAGCAGACCCCTCCCCTCCATCAGCGCGTCGCTCGCGCACCACGCCGGCTACACTCCAGTGGCCGTGGAGGAGGAGAAGCGTGTCTGAAGGGGGGGGGGGGGAGGCTCTCCTTTTGGGCGGGCGGGCGGGCGGCGGGGGGGGGGGGGGGGGGGGAGTGCTAGGTGCGCGGACCACGTGGCGCGGCCACAATCTGGTGGTCGGAGCTCCGTCGCGGGGCGCGACGACCCCCTTTTTGCGTTTCGCGCGCCGCGATGCCCGTGGTAGACGCGCAATAGTGAGAGAGAGTCGAGACCAAACACGAATATACGTAAATCGTACACATATTCATAGTATCAGAGCTGTGCTGGCTGCTGAGGCCTGAGCCTAAGGCCCCACCCAAGGGCTCTTTTTTTCATATTAAGACACATATATACGTGGCTGGGTTCACAGCGATTGTAGGAAAATTGGGGGAACACTTGACGGTCGCGTGTGGAGTTGAAACTCCGGAGTAAAAATTCGAACGCGTTCTCTCACGGTGACCAAAAAATGTCCACCTCAGAGGCACCTCCGGAGGCAGGCCGCCGCACGCCGGCGACACAGCTCCAGCTGTCGAACTGACCCGCAGCTCCTCTCAGAGCGGGAACTGTGACGAAAGTTGACTGAGGCGGTTGTCAGGAATCATCATACGGATCACATGGTGGCTCTCTCATGACGGGAGACCGCCCGACCACTCCTGGGTGGCACTGCCACCGGTGTCGCTCGACGTCCTGTCGACAGCGTGCCGACAGCGACACAGACCATGTGGGACGCGTCGAGTATCGACCTCTACTGCTTACCCAGCCTTCGAGTGTACCATGGCTATGGTCCCACACCTACTGGTGTCCACCTCAGAGACCGCAGGAGGTCATGAGGGTCGATGGGAGTGCCAACCCCACAATGCCTAAAAACCCAGCCCCGGGGTTCGTCACGCGGTTTTGCCCTGTGTTAGTGCTAGCACGCGCCGTTCCGCACCTGTGTCGAGCCTCTCTTGCGTACATTCCCGTAGGAGGATTTTGGCCGTTCTGTGTATCTCGAGACCTCGAGAGAAGGCCGCCCGAGAAGGGCTCCCCGAGGGCCCAAGTCAAGAAAATTGGCTTTCTTTCTTGTGCGTGGTGTACCTGTGTTAGTGCCAGTGCGCGCCAGTCCCGTGCCCAGTGTTGTGCCAGGGAGTTTTGCTTCGCATTTTGACCGCGCAAGATATAAAGGGTGGCTAAGGGCTCTGCCCGCAAGGCGCCCGCATCGCCGTCCCCCATCGCAGACGCGGTACCATTGACAAATCTGCATATACCCCACACGAACAAATAGCAAAATCCGGATTAGAGGCGAGAAAAAAGAATTGCGAGCCGGCAAGAGAGCCGGCTGCAGCCGATCAGGGTGGAGCTGGGGTGGAGGCCGACGTGGAACGACCCGAGAATTACATACCATGGGCCAGCAGCTCGAACTGACGGTCGTGGTGCCAGCGTTCGACGAGGCTCCCAACATCGAGCCCCTCACGCGCCGTCTGTTTGCGGCTACACGCAAGGCATGCGTGCGCGCCGAGCTCATTGTCGCCGACGACGAGTCGCCCGGCTCCGCAGCGACGGCGGCTGCGGTGGCCGCGCTGGCAGCCGAGGGGTTCGAGGTGCAGCTCCTCGCACGTAAGCGCGGGGAGGGGCGCGGGCTCGCATCCGCGGTGCTGAATGGCTTCGGCGCCGCTGCGGCGCCGGTCGTCTTGTGCATGGATGCCGATTTGCAGCACGAGCCCGAAGCTGTGCCGGCGGTGGCGAGGCCGGTCCTCGACGGCGACGCGGACTTCGCGGTTGGGTCGCGCAACGTCGGGGGCGGTGGTGTCGGCTTCGAGTGGTCGCTCTTACGGCGTGCCATCTCCCACGGCGCCACTCTCCTCGCGGTCCCCCTGTCCGGCTCATCGGACCCCATGTCGGGCTTCTTCTGCCTGTCCAAGGAGACGCTCGCGCGCGGCGCGGCGGCGGGCATCAAGACGAAGGGGTTCAAGATCGGGCTCGAGCTGATGGTTCGCTGCCGCTGCACACGCGTGCGGGACGTGCCAATCACTTTTCGGGACCGGCTGGCGGGCGAGTCGAAACTAACGATGAGGCAAAACATAGAGTACGTGCTTCAGCTGGCGGACCTCTACGTCTTCAAGTTCGGGCTCCTCCCCCTCGTGCTCCCCCTAGCCGCCGCCCTCGCCGCCCTCGCCCTCGCCCTCGCCCTCGCAGTCCGCGCTATGGGCTTGCATTAGCTGGGCGGAGTCTCTCTTCCGCTCCCTCCCTCTCACTCTCGACTCTCTGGCGGCGGCCGCCGCCGCCGCCGTCCGCTTCCTCGCTCGCTCGCTCGCTCGCTCCTGCTTGCAGCTTGGCCTCGTTGTAATCGTGAGCTGCCAGCGCTCCTTCCTTAGGGGGTTGCAGATGACGGTCGGGGCTCGTTCCGCCGCCTCGTGGAGGGGGGAAATGTTAATAAGATGGTAGATCAAATTACTTGAAAGCCTGTCGGCATTCACGTTGTCCCGCGCACAAGGGAAAAAATATCGCGCCGCGCATTAGCACTACGCGCGCACGCAAGAAGTGGGCGCGCCCGGCGCCCCCCCTGCCTCTCCCGTCCCAAATCCCGCGGGCCCTGGAGCAGGGCAAACTGCCCCACGCCCCCGTCGCCCCTCCTCGCTCGCCCAGCTTCCACGCTCTCTGCCTCACGGCGCCCGCCTCGCACGAAGCGCGGCACTGACTGAAACAGCGCCCGCAGGCGGCTGCTGTCCCAAATGCCGCCTCGCAAGCGCGCCGCCGCCACCGCAAAGTCGCCGTCCAAGCCAGCATCCAAGGCGCAGAAGAAGTCCAGGAAGGGAGCAGAGGCGGCTGAGCCGGACGTCGCCGTCGTCTCGACGGGGCGCGGGCCGCGCACGGCGGCTGAGGTGTGGGGAAACGCCGAGTACGTGGAGGACGGGGTGATGGGCGCGGCCGGCTTCGCAAAGCTGTGCGAGGCACTCGAGCTGAAGGAGATGTCCTTCGAGGCTTGCTTTCTCAACCACCTCCTCTCGCCGACCGTCGACAACATCATGGTCGTGTGCAAAACAAAGGCTGAGCTGCAGCGCTGCATGGAGGGCCTCGGCTGCAGCACGCTGCAAGAGGTTCCGGCCAAGCTGCGCGCGCGGCGGCAGGTGATTGAGAACTCCTTTGGCACGGCCGACTGGAACCGCTTTTGGAAGTGGCTCTTTGAGATGGGCAAGGCGATCCAGGCGCTCAAGGTGAGCGCGCCGTCAAGCTCGGTGCGAACGGTGCCGCTCGACGAGGGCCTCCAGCTGATGGATGCGTCGCTCGGCGCGTGGTGGCTGTTCCCAAAGCTGCGCCAGTTCTCGGCGTCGGTCCACGGCCAGGCCTTCACCAAGGATTTGTGGCTGCAGATTGGCCGTTTCGCAAATCTCACCGCCGTCGGCGTCGTGCTGCGGGACCTGAGCAACTATGACGACGACGCGGCGGGCGGAGGCAACGCGTGGCCGTGCTTCATCGATGAGCTGGTCGAGTGGGTGCAAGGCGGCGGCGGCGAGTGAGGCCAGGAACTGAGAGGCCGCGCTCGCTCTCCGCTGAGACGTGAGAGAGAGCGCGGCGAGAGCGGGGTCGCCCACCGCCCCCCCCCGCGCCACGCCATCCGCGGTCTTTGTGCAGGGTCCGTTTGTGTGTGTCGGGGGGGTCGGGGTGCGTGTGACTCTGTGTGTGACTCGGTGACGAGCGGTATACCACGCGTGTGAAGCTCGGTCTGACAATTATATTATTATAAAAAAAATTGTTCCAGTCTTAGCAAGCAAAAGGGAGCACACACGACTTAGCAAGTCCGCACTAGCGACTGCCACTCGCCAATTATATTATTATAGAGACGCAAGAAAGTAGAAACCGCAAAGCCCCACATGCATATCCCCCTGCCCCCGCTCGGGCTCAGCTCCGAAATGCGAAAAGCGAAAACGAGCCCAAGAACTATTGCCAAACACGAGACGGCATCAAAATCAAAAATCGAAGCCCGCTCTCCCCGGAGCCCGGTACGCGGTAGCCCGGTTAACCCGCTCACGCCTCGGCCTCTGCTCGCGCGTCGACGACGCACATCATCCGTGCGGAAAGGAATTGTCCGCCACCCACGCGTAGCTCGGAGGCGCCTCAGCGACAATCGTGCGCGGCGTGGCGCTGCCGCCGATGCCGATGCCGTGACACCCGTCGCTCGCGGGCGTCTCGACCTGCAGCCGCAATCTGTGACGGAAGCGAGCCGGGTCGTTGCAGAGGAGCAGCCGCATCGCGTCGTTGACCTCACACAGCCGCTTCAGCGGGCAGGTGGATGCGAGGCAGGACGCGCGCAGCGAAGTGGCGAGGGGCAGTCTGCCAGCGAGCCAGAAACTGCAGCAGCGGGAGAGTGGTCAAGGTAGGTTGGAGGTGCGGAGGAGGGGGGGGTTCTGTCGCCTGAGCGCCGCGGCTTCAGCCGGCGGAGACTCGTCAGACTGCCACAGCGGGTGGCACCTACGCGGAGGTGTTGCGTGTCGGAGGCAACCACTGGCGATGGCAACACTCTGACGGGCGGCGCCGAGGGTCACAGAGCGGTCCAAGGCCGAGCTCGTCGTCGAGGTGAGAAGGCTCGAGCGAGAAGGCGCGCTGCTCCACGCCGCGCTCGAGGAGGTCGCGTGCACGCTGCGCCTCATCGTGCACCCTCTCCTCGCGCGCAGGTGACAACATAGGGTCGTCATCCACAGGCTCAAAGTTCGAGATGGAAGCGCCGCCCTCGCCTCCCTCAGCTAGGGAGTGGAGTCTTCGTCGGTCGCCGGTGAGGCCGTGCACCACGCCAGACGGCTTATCGCTGAGATGCTGGTCGCAAACCAGCCGCAGCTCCACCGCAATCCTCCCAACCGGTCCCAGCACGGCAATTCTCGAGTCATAGCGCAACGCGGCCGATATTGCCGCAGCAAGAGGAGAGCTTGATAACGTCACAGCTGACCCCGGAAAGAGAACACTTGGGTAACGGACGAGCGGAAGCCTGAGCGTCGCCATACACACGGCGAGACCCAACTCGCTCCGAGAAAGGCCTCGATCTTCTTCGGCAGCAGCTGATCCTGCTGATCGCCGTGGCCCAGCCTGCCGTAGGTTCCTCTGCCCCAGCTCCGTCCCCCGGCGATATATCGATAGGGCTTCGGGCGCTCGTTGTGTGATGAAAAGCCGCGAGTATTTCTTTTCCATGATTGCGAGAGGAATCGCGAGAGTCGACGACCGCGAGGTTTAGGTTTGTTGTTGGCAAATCAAGACAAAGCGAGGTGGAATGAAGGTCGGTGCGAGAGTGACCGACACCGAGTGAGAGAGTGAGGGAGGGAGAGAGAGTAGATAGAGAGCGAGATCGGCCCAAAATGCCGGGTAGGAGGGGTCTAGGTTACCTCTACCTCTGAGGGCCGGCGGCCCTCTTACCGTTACCTCTGGGCAGCCGTTCGAGGCAGCCGTCGAGGCAGCCGTGGGCCCTTTACCTCTGTGAAGTAGGCCGTGATTTACCTGTGTGCGTGATCTCGAGTGGGGGATCTCGAGAGAGGGAGATTTTTGAAGACCAACAAGAAATCACCACGGCTGATCTCGAGTGATCTCGATGTGATCTCGATACTAAGCTCTAAGTTCTAAGTTAACGATAGAGCATCTGCGATTTTCACTCGCCGGCTCATGGAGAAGGAAAAATTAAAATGCCCTGAGGCACGAGTGTTTCTGAGATCAGCTTAGGTGAGTGGCAGACATTTCAAAAAATGGGCGCCGCCACACTTTCAGAATGGAGGCAAACGCAACGCAGGGCTCAGCTGTGCCCAGACCAAGTCGATTTGTACCAAAGTTGGTAACTGTGAGTTGGTAGACAGTGCCAAAACCATGGAATCGAAATGGCTCTTAAATTCGCGCACCTGGTGTCCGCACTGCCGCATGGTGCGAGCCGCCACTCATAACCTCATAAGAAGGTCTCCGCTGCGATGCTTCTGCTGTCTGCGTCAATGCAGCAACCCATCGAGCGCGTCACTATGACCTGACCCCTCTGATAACCGACGCCGCAAACGGCAAGCCTGCGTCCGTGTTGCATATGTTCTCCAGTCATGTTCGCATTGCGGTGGATGCCAAATTCGAGCCACTTGAGCAATCATGCACAATCAATGCGCCGAAGAACTGAGACGCAGATTCTTTGCACCGGGTCAGCAGGCAGGCAGTGCAAGGTCAAGTGGTCGCGGCACTGGTCATTCGCGATGCGGTAGGCGATGCGATCAGCCGCCGGCAAGCGGCGGTGAAGCCTGGTCACGGGCAGGCGCGCCGCAGGCGAAGCGCTCTCGCGGGGCCTTCCGTCGGTCCCATGGTCGTCCCAACCTCGAGCCCTCGGCGGGCACGTTCACGGGCGTCCCTCACCTGGGCTCCGTTTACCTCTACCTCCGGCGGTCTGAGACAGGTTTACCTGCCGCCCCCTCCCCGCCAGCCTTACACCTACCCCCCGCCCCCGGCCCCGCCCTCCGGCTCCGGCCTCCCCCGCTCCGCGCTCCGGGCAGCGAGAAGCATTACCAAAACGCAAAAGAACCGGCCAGCTCGTCGTGAGTCTTTCCGTCGCTGCTATGCCCGACCCCATCGAGCTCGTCGAGCTAGCCATCGCGCAGCGCGAGCGTGGCACGATGCACCCGTCGATGGACAGCTATGACGGCGCAATGGCACAGACCTGGGGAGGACCGCCGCCGCGCTGGTACCCGGCGGCGTTGGAGCAGTGGCCGTCGCGCTTTGCGGCCGCGGCCGGCCGGCGTGCGCTTGTCACCGGCGGCACGGGTGGGATCGGCTTTTACGTAGCCAAGCTGCTCTGCCGCGTCGGTCTCACAGTCATCCTGCCGAGCCGCCCCGACCTGTCCCATGAGGCCGCCTCGGCGGCAGCCGCCATCTCCGCAGCCGTGCCCGACGCAGCGGTGGTGGTGCCCGAGGTTCCGCTCGACCTCGGCTCCTTCGCGTCGGTCCGCGCCTTTGGCGCGCACATGCGAGCGTCGGGCTCCGCGCCGATCGACACGCTCGTCCTGAACGCCGGCCGCGGAGGCTCCTCCTCGGGCGCCAACGCGGCCTCTGTGGACGGGGCAGAGGTCTGCGCCCTTCAGACGGCGAGTCTTGAGCCGACACGCAGCCCTTCAGGCGTGAGAGACCTGCGTCTTGGCAGGTGATCATGCAGGTCAACCTGCTCGGCCACGCGCTGCTCGCCGCCGAGCTGCTGCCGCTCCTCAACCGCTCTGGCTTTGTGCGGGTCGCGGCGCAGTCGTCGGGCGCGCGCTTCAACGCGAGGGAGGCCGACCTGCGCGCAGACCTCGGCAGCAGCCTCGCCGCCGTCGCCCGCGCCTCGCCGTGGGACCAGTACTCAAAGTCAAAAGCCGGGGCGTGCTTGCTGGCGAGCGCGATCCAGCGCCGCCTCGCCGCCGCCGGCCTCGACGGCGCCGCAGTGGCGAGCGACCCGGTGCTGTGAACAGCGTCTGTTCACACCTGAAGCTGTGAATAGGCGCCGCAGTGGCGAGCGACCCGGGCCTCGCCGCGACGGGAGTCAACGTGCAGCACGACCTCGCCGCGACGCTGGGCGGCCGGCTGCCAGACACGAAGGCCGTCGCGCCGCACGCCGCCTCGTGTCTCCTCTCTTCTCCCCTCTTCTCGCCTCTCGGGCCGCGCGGCCTCGTCTCGCCCCCGCCTCGTGCCGCCCACCGCGACCTCGCGCCCTTGCCGCCCAGGCGCTGCACGACGCCGCCGCCCACCACGCGGCCGACGGCGCCCTCCCCCTCGCCCTCGCCGCGCTGTCGGGCGCGCGCGGCGCCTTCTACGCGACGGCGGGCCGGCGGGCGCGCTCGCTCGAGGAGGCGGCGCACGAGGTGCGGGCGCCGTTCCCGCGCGGCGACCCCGCCGGGTGGGGGGAGGAGACAGTCGAGGCCTTTTGGGCGCGGTTGGGCGAGGCAACGCCTGGGCTAGTCGAGGCGTGGGCCGCGGGCAGCCGGCACGAGCAGGACAAGGGCGAGCTGTGACGCGAGCGAGAAAGATAAGAGTTAAGAGAGGGCTCGTCTGGAAGAAAAAAAACGAGCGACATCATACACCATGGAGACCAACAGCCTTCCCCAGCGGTGTGGAAAGCGGCAGCGCAGCGCCGGGGAATCCCGCCCGAGAGACGGGAGGGCAAACATGGGAGACGGCTAACAGTTTGGCTAACAAACAAAACAAAGAGGGCCGACTGCGGCTCAGAGCATTCCTAAGGACCCACCCACCGCGCATAGGCGCGCAGGCGAGGGTGAACTGTCCGAGAGGGGCGGCACTCTCGTCGTAGAGGCTTAACTCCAAGTGAGTCTGCGGCCCCGCGTAGCTCGTTTCGTATGACGACGTCGAGTCCGGCGGCGAAGCGGACCGAGGGCCGAGGAACGAGGCCACCTGCAGCTCGTAGCAGCGACCCTTGGCCAGCATGCTCCTCACTCGAGCTTGCCCGCGTGAACGGGGAGAGCAGCCGGTCGCGCTCAAACTCCTCGCGGTCGCGCTTGCGCGCCGCGCCGTCGGGGCCGTAGGCGCCGAGCCGGTTCTGCGCCCGCTCGAGCCAGCCGTAGAGCTGAGCGCGGCAGCGCTTGTAGGCGAGCGCCGCGTCGACCGCCGCGTGCCAGTTCTGCCGCGCGCGCATCCGTGCGGGTGGGAGGCGGACGATCCTGGTGCACGGATGGAAGGCGTGCTCCGCAATCTCTGTGGTGGTCGGGACGACGACCTGCTTGAGGGCGCTGCAGCTCGAGAAGGCGCTGGGCTCGATCAGCGTGAGGCTGGCGGGGAAGGTGATGGACGCGAGCTTGTTGTTGTAGGCGAAGGCCGATCTTCCGATGCTGATGAGGCCGTCGGGAAGGCGGATGTGGTTCAGGTCGTGGCACCTGGAGTCGAGTGCGTTGGTATTGAGGAGGAGAGACAGACGTGTAATATGGAACGCACGAGACTGTGTTTGGCACACGCGCGCACCAGAGGAAGGCGCTCTGCTGGATGCGCTCCAGACTGGCGGGAAGGCGGATTTTCCTGAGTCTGTAGCACCCGCAGAACGTGCCGCTTCTGATCTCCTTGAGGCCGGCGGGAAGGACGATGGACCTGATGTCGCAATGCTGGAAGGCGTACTGTCCAACAGAGCAACCGTCAGGGATGGTTATCGACCGGAGCCCGCTGCAGTTCGCGAAGCTGCTGCTGCCAACATAGACGAGCGAACTCGGGAGTGTGACTTCTTGCAGGCACGCTTTGGAGTAAAAGGCGACGCGAGGAATGTGCGTCGTGCCGTCTGGCACCTCGACGAGTCGGTGGAAGCCGTCCCAAGGCTTTGGGTCAATAGGCGGAGGAGGAGGCTTCTCCGGCCCGAAGAAGTACCTGAACATCTCGGACAGCCTGCGCCTTTGCATTGCGAGACAGGATCAGGTATGAAGCTGCGAGCACTCCGGTGAGGACTCGCTCTCTGAGTGCGAGGACGAAGGCGGCTGAGGCGAAGCTGTTACCAGCCACTGAGCCGCTGGGCAGCGAGTGGCCTGCTTTCTGATTACGAGCACGCCAATGAAAATAACACGATTGCCCCACAGCAGAGCAGGGAAGGCGTTGTTGGGGGGAGGCGTTGTTGAGCATCCCTCCGGGGGCCCCTCTGCGCCGGGGAGGCGTTGTTGGCGGCTAGGACGCAAGCGTCCGTCGCCTTTTTCAAACTCGGGGCCCACTCCGCTACGCTCCGACCCGAATTTGGAGGGCCATGAAGTTTAAGGTGGCAGTCCGGGTTTCGCGAGACGGGTGTCGTCCCGCACGATGGCATCACGCTCACACCTGCCGACCGCCGCCACGGCGGCGAGACGCCTTCTCCGCCACCGCAGCGCCGGCCACAGGCCAGCGCTAGGCAGCTACCGGCCACACCGGGCCGGATTTGCCGGTAACCGTCGCCGCACACTCCTACGTCCACGCCGCTGTGACGTCTGGCGACGAGGCGCCGGCCGCCAAGCTTCATCGCCAACGTGGTCGCTGGCTGGTCCTCTCGGCTCGGCCACGCGTCGGCCCAGCTCACACGAGCTCCAGACAGCCACCAGTCGCCGCGCGCAAAGCGTACGGGTCGCCGGCTCCCTGTTGTGCTCTCACGCTGGCCGGCGTAAAACTGTACTGGCAGTTGTCATGCCGTACCCGTCGCGTTTCGAAAGGGAGCCCTCAATCGACGCGTCTACACGCACCGCGCCACCGCTCTCCACAACTGCTACCGTGGACATCAAGCTCCTCGACTCGATCTGCGGCTACGACGGCGCTCTAGCTGCTGGCTCTCGCGAGTGTCTGGCGACCCGCTCAGGCTTGCGAAACGGCCGCCCACGGCGACGTGTTTCGAGCTCGCTGGCCTTCTCCGCGCGGTTGGGCCCGCCCCTAGTCGGGGCCGACCCGCCCAGTCACTGGGCAGCGCGTGCGCCGTCATCCTGGACGACGGTGTGCCGATGCATCCGGGAGGCTCCGCGGGGCTGCTATAGCAGCCTCGGGAGGGTCGAAAATCGAAGCCGGAGCGGCGGACCACGGAAGCTCCACGGACGGTGAGGCGGGCTGTGGTTGGCCCCCCCTGACCGGGTGAGGGAGTGGCGCCCCGGGAGTGCCGCTCCGGCGACGTCTGTGGCCTCCAAGGTACCGTGACCGCGGTGCTCGCTCTCGCGGCCGTCTCACGACCTGCTCGAGACGAAAACTGGAGCGGACGGTGCGACGAACCGCGAGTGGGATGGTCTTCTCCGCCCGGCTGGGGCCGCCCCTAGTCGGGGCCGATCCGCCCAGTCACTGGGCAGTGCGTGCGCCGGCGTTCTGGACGACGGTGTGCTGGTGCATCCGGGAGGCTCCGCGGGGCTGCTCTAGCAGCCTCGGGAGGGTCGAAAATCGAAGCCGAAGCGGCGGACCACGGAAGCTCCACGGACGGTGAGGCGGGCTGTGGTTGGCCCCCCCTGACCGGGTGAGGGAGTGGCGCCCCGGGAGTGCCGCTCCGGCGACGTCTGTGGCCTCCACGGTACCGTGACCGCGCCGGCCTCGCTCGGGAGGCTCTTTCGGAGCCGTCGGCCTCCGAAACCGTCGCGTTGCTGCGCCTGGACGGCTTCGATGCTCGCCAAACCCGTCGGCACCGTTCATATACACATGAATTGTGAGTGAACGCGCATTTTTTGGCGATTTCATTCGCATATGCCGAAATGTTAGTTTCGATCTAGTCCTCACGGACACAAAACAGAGGCCTCCTAGCACGGAGAAGCGACTAAGAGTCGCCGACGTGCGAATGAAATCGCCGAAAAATACGCCCGGAATCACAATTGATCCCGTCGACAAGGCGCCCCAATCGCGGAGGTCTGGCGCGGGCGTGGAGGCGAGCATCGACGCCTCGACGGTTGCTCTTCAGAGGCCGTAAACAGGCGCCTGAAAAAGGAGAGAACGCGAGACTGATCACGCGCGCGGAAAAGCCCGAGGGGCGAATCTAAAGTGCCGAGGCGCTTGCTAATCACCCCAGCTAGGGCCACGGAGGCGCTCGCGGCAGGTCTCCGCGCGCGCGCTGGCCGGTGGCAGCTGATCTCGGGCGGCGGGCGGCGGGAATGGGCTCGGGCGGCACCTTTTGCCCTCAAAAGTCGTTCGAGAGTACCGGGTCGCGGCGGGAACGCGCCCATCCGCTCGATGGGTGTCAGGAGTCGATCGCCTGCGCCAGGAGCGAGCACGGGAGTCGTCGCGATGGGAGTCGTAGCGGCGTGGCGCTCGGCTTCGAGAGAGCGACGTGGGCGCGGCGGCGCGGGCGGCCGGTGGGGCGCGTGAGGTCCGCACCTTCGCGACGGGCAGGCTCGATACGGCCGCTGGCCGGGGCGGCCGCTCGACCGGCCGCCGCGGTCGTTCCGGCGGCGGCGTCGGCGTCGGCGTCGCGAGCGAACTGGCTCGCATTCGACGAGCGACCCTCTTCACACAGAACCCGGACTGCCACCTTAAGGTGTTGCTGCGCAAAAGGGGTCGGGGCGCGGGCGCGCGCGCGGCAGGCCGAGAGTTCTTTTTGGAGATCAGACCTTTCGATGGCTCATGCTTTCTATGTCTATCTCATGCTTCATGACACGACACGCGGTGGTGGAGCTGGTGGAGCTGTCAGCTGATCGATCCAAGCGGGTGGGGAGGGGGAGGCATGGCTGGCTGCAGGTCTGCCCGTCGGCCCGGCCTCTGACGTGGTGCTGCCGCTGCATTGGCTGAAGAAGAGAGGTGCGACTTGATTGGAGGCGCTGGAGGCAATGGCGCTAGCGAAGGGAGGTTGGGCCGGGCCGTGAGGGGCTGATGGCGCTGGCCAGCGCGGGGTGTGAGATGTCGTCGCTCGTCGTATACTGCTGGCCCTCGCCCTCGAGTTGCCAGGGCTGTGGGCTGCAGAATTTGCGTCTGTAGCGTCTACGTCTGCAGGCTCTGCAGCGTGATGGCAGGCGGGACTGCGAGGCCGGCGGCAGCGGAAGGAGAGGCTGGGCACGAGCCAGGAACAGGCTGGCCAGGCCCGCAGGTGGCTGCGCTCGGGCGAGGCGCGCGCGCGCATGGCAGGCCGAGCAGGCTCGGCATATATGGTGAACCTCCGATGTCGCGATGGATGGGATGCGGTCATTTCGCTGACGGTCGATATCTCACATGCACACAGACCAGGGGTAGTTGGCGGGGTCATGGGAAGCGTCCGTCGTGAATCGTGTATATACGTGGCGTGTGCTACAGCTCTCAAACGGCTTACAGTGTGATAAAGCCCTCTTCCCCTTTCTCTCTCCCACTCTACAATAGTACGGTAGATATAGTCGCGTGCAAAACGTGTGAACCCAATTGCGGCGGTACGTCTTCCCGATCACCTAGGCATAGGGCGCATACCCCCGGTACCGCTGTCCGCTCAGCCTCAGGCTCTCTAGCCGCGACATTTCGTACGCGCGAGGTAGCCGTAAAGAGGAGGCCCCTGTGTTCCATTACACACTCTTTTGTGTATTACCTCCTCTATTTGCTTTCACGACAGCGCGCGCGGCCCACACGAGAGACGGGGAGAGCGTCCGAGAGAAGCAAGCACATGGGAAGCCGGCACCAACTTGATTCCCGGATCGGCGTCTCCCCCTCCCCCTATGTGCCGCCACCCCCCTCCAATCCGTAATTCCGTAAAATCGCGCGAAAAGCGCCCTAATCGAGCTGGAGAGCGGCCCCCAGCCGCATGGGAGCGTGCCCCAGCTAGCAGGAGGCGTTAGACGTACTTTCGGAAGGACTTTCGGCGACGTCCGTTCCCTTGGACACGTCGACAAATGGCACCGACCGACGCAGCTCAGCATTGTGCTGGAGCGCCTGCTCAACGAACTCGGAATAGCCAACCTCAGTATGTTCGAGACTGTGCTCATGCACGATACAGGCGCGGTGCTCGACGCGATCCGAAGCACCGCTGCAGCCGCAGAGGCTGGTGCGGCGGTTTATGCCAGCTCGGCCACGAGCAATGTTGTTGTGTGCCAAAGCAGCACTGCTACCGCTGGCGCAATCTCTGTTCAGCACGAGGGCAGCATCTCCCGCACTCTCGTCAGCACAGACGCGCAAACCACGCTAAAGGGCTCGGACATCCATGCAGCCGCGAGTAGTGCGAGTGCTGAGATGCTGCTCCGGCAGGAGTTGGAAGAGAAGTTGCGGTCACAGACCAAGGAGCTCGCTTCTGAGCAGCGCTCTGCGAACGCTATGAAGAAGGCGCTCGCGTCGGCGCGGGATGAGCTTGCTGCGGCACAAGAGCTGAGGCGCTCCGACTGCGACAACCTGAGGACAGCGCAGCAGGCTGCTAAACGCGACATCAAAAGCGGCTGAGCGGATGGCCGACCAGGCAAATCATGCAGCTCGAGCTGAGTGTGAGTGGCGTATCGGCGAGATGCGGGCCAAGATGCAGGCCGAGCTGCGCGAGCAGCTCGACGCGCTGCAGATTTCGATGGAGGCAGAGGCGAGGCGCGCTGATGCCGCAGAGGCAGAGAGGTCAAGGCTGTACGACAAGATGGAGGGGATTATGCGCACGCGTGAGGGGTTGATAGACGCACTCGCAGAGGCGCAGCGCAAGCGCGAACAAGTGATTGTTAAGAGATATACGTAGCGTTACAGTCGTACGGTCGTCGACCCTCCCACCGTGTGGGCCGCCCGGACCCCGGAGAGCGCGCTGCGCGCAGCGCTGCGCGAGCATTGGAGAGGCCAGCCCCCGGCTTCTCAGCATGTCGCGAGCGCTGAGTCTCTGCCTGCCTGGTAGCTGGGTGCGGTGGGCGTGGGGGACTCCCTGGTGGCTTTTGGTTACAAATTTACGGATTTACGGATTTACGGATCGACCCCCTCCCTCCCCGTCCCGCGACCCGGCCGTGAGACGCCGATCCGGGAATCAAGTTGGTGCCGGAAGGGGGGAAAGCGCGGCGGGGAGGCGAGAGGGCGCGGGCGGGATCCGGGATGGGGCACAAAAGAGCACATGCACATGCGTACGATGGATCGCGGCCGCGAGGAGGCAGCCATCAAGGCGCACACAAGAGCGGGGGCAGGCGAGGACGGCGGCGAGCGCAGCGGGCGGCCGCCCCACCTCCCCGCGGATAGGGGACGGGTCCGTCAGCTGTCGCAGCTCTTCCACGCCTCCGAGTTGCGGTCGCCGTGAATCGCTCGGGGGGCCGGACCTCTTTTGCCCCGTGTGCCGACACGCCTCTCTCCATCATCTTCAGAGCGCCTCTGAGCTCTGTGTGGAATGGGCGGGTCTCGCGGTCGCGGTCGCGCGGTGTCGTGTGTGTGAACCGGCGTTACGCTCTCGCGTCTCGGCGGACTGGGCGCGCCGGCTGGACACGACGCGCTGCGGAGCTCGCCACCGTGGCTACACGAACTGTTGGTCGGTCGTTTCGCGGTTGACGCGAGTGTGTCCCCTCGTCTAGCAATATTCACCCCACCAAAACGCCCGTGGATCGATTCTGCTCGACGCCGACACTTGAGCCGACGACGCGCAGAAAGTACGACGACCCTGGCGCCGCACGCACGCGCGACGCGCCTTCCCCTCCCCCGGGGGGTCGGCACGTGGAGGCGTCGGGGGCTACATGGTCCGACGACGGTGGCAAGTGCCCCTCGAGCCGGCTTAAGTTGAAGAAGTAACCCCCCATCCCGGCCGCGGCGCGCAGGTCGACGTACGCCCGGTGCCGCGGCTCGGCGAGGGCGATCGACTTGCTAGCCATCGGCAAGCTCGTGTCCTTCAGCCGAGAAATCACCTCGATGAGGCCATAGGCGGCGCGCGACGCGGAGAAGCGCCGCTCGAGGAGCCGGCGGCCGCCGTTGGCGAGGCGGCGCCAAAGCGACGCGTTGTAGTAGGCGTGCAGCGTCTGGCGTGCGAAACTGGCCGGCCTGTCGGCGATCAGCACGTCGCGGCCGTGTACCGCGTGCATGCCATCGGCGGCGACGCTCGTGCAAATGACCGGGACGCCCAGCTGGTGCGCGCTGTTGATTTTGCCCTTGACGCCGGCCCCCCACCGCAGCGGGGCGACCGAGAGCCGCATCCGGCCGTAGAGCGAGCGCAGCTCGGAGAGGTGGCCGTGGACGAGGATGCGAGGCAGTTTGGCGGGATCGCCCGCGTCCGTCCCGTTGAGGGCGAGGACGGCGGGGGGCATCTGGTTTGCTCCGACCACGTGGAAGATAAACCCGCGATCGGCTCGGGCGCGCGGGTCGGAGAGGAGGCGCGGCATGACGTGCGCGGCGAAGAAGAGGACGGCGTCGCGGTTGGGTAGGTGATTGAAGTTGCCCACAAAGACGAGCCCCGACCGCTCGCGGAAGAGCGCCACGGTGGGCGGCGCTGGCTCGTGCGCGTTTGCAATCACAACCACGGGCGGCGCCGAGAAGCCCTCCGCTTGTAGCTCTCGCCGGAGCGCGGCTCGTTCGGCCTCGCTGACGACCACGGCGATTGTGCTCGTCGCGGCAGCCCGTAGCTCTCTCGCGCGCATTCTGGCGTGCTCGGCCGCCGTGGCCGCCGCGCGGCTGGTGGTGGCGGCGGCGGCACCAAAGACAGAAGCAAGCAACTTCGACTCGGCGGCGTGTAGCGCCATGAAGCGTCGGCGCTGCGCCTCGCGCTCAAAGTGGAGGTCGACGGTGTCGAAGACGACGGGGGTGGTTGGGTAGGTGCGCGTCAGCAGCGGCGCCGCCGCCGCGTAGGTGTCGCGCCGAGCGACGATGATGAAATCGTACGGTTCGTGAGCAGCGCCCGCCGCAGACAACTGCGCGAGCGGAGGCAGCACTCGCACTCCGAGGAACTGCAGCAGCCTCGCATAGCGTGCGTGCCGGCCGGCGCCAGAGCGCTGCACCGTTGCGATCGAGACGTGGCAACGCATCGCGAGCAGCAGCTTAAGCAGCGTCATTGTGCGCACCGACCCCGAGTCGCGGTCCGGCTCCGGGAGGATCATGTCCAACCACAGGATGCGGTACGAGTAGAGGCGCGTCGCGGCGACGTGCGTGTATAGCCTCTTCATGGGCGCTCGGCATGCGGTGGCAGCGGGGCAAGCAGGCAAGTGCGAAGCCAGCGCGGCCGTCCACTTGCCGACGAAGTGGCGCCGGTTGCGCGCGACCCGCTTCTCCACCTCCGCGCCAAAGGTGGAGTGCGAGAGATGGAGGACGCGTGCGAGCGGCTGGTAGATGACCCGCAGGCCAGCCTGGCGCAGCGTGAAGGAGAGGTCCGTGTCCTCGTAGTAGCCCGGCGAGTAGTGAACGTCAAACATGCCGCGGCCGACGAAGTCGGTGCGCCGCACCAGCGCGAAGGCCGCAGAGACGTAATCGGTTTCGCGCGCGTAGCTGCGGTCGTGGCCGCCGTTATCGCCGCGGGTCGCGTGCGAGCCCTTGCGGAACCACGCGCCGGAACCGTCGGACCACGCGATCGCGCCAGCCTCCTGGACGACGTCTCCTACGTCCATACCACCCGTACACAGGTTTGGTTCTGGGTGCGCGTGGCAGGTTTCTTGTTGTCGGAGCGCCTTCGCCGATCAGCTGCGCGCCGACGGCACCGACATCCGCCAGCGTGTCAAAGGTGGCGAGCATCGCTGCCAGCGCGCCGCGCGTGACAAAGGCATCGTTATTGACGAAGAGGAGGTAGGTGCCGTTCGCGCGCCTCGCCGCCTCCGTTGTCGCGAGCGTGAAGCCGACAGCCGTAGGGTAGCGCGCGAGCTGGTAACGTATACCATGCGCGTGCGCCAGCGAAGCGAGAACCGCGGGTAGCTCGCCGGTGGAATTGGTGGAGCCGTCATCGACGAGCAAGTACTCGGCGGAGGGCAGCTCGTCGGCGCACGCAAAGAGTGCGCGCATGCACTGTGCTGTCATCGTCTCACCCTCGCGAAAGCTCACAATGACAGAGACGGCCGGGGAAGCTCCTCGCGGCGGCGCGCGTTGGCCGCCGCTGCCTCGACCTGGAGGCGGCTCGCCGCTGCATCGACGGAGCGGCAGGCGCCATGCCGCCTCCTCCACCCAGCTGGGAGGGTTAGAGGCCAACCGAGTGTGCGACTGGAGCGCTGGCGGCCGGAAGCGTGCCGTCCGGGCCCAGTCGGCACGGCTCATCCATGCAGGCTTGGCCACAGCGCCGCCCTCTCCGCTGCCGCCCTCCGCGTCGGCCTCCGCTCCACGCTCTGAGCTTCCGCCCACGCTTTCACTGACGAGAGTGCCCGCGTCCCCGACGAGTCGAGAGGCGGCGGACGTGGCGCCGCCGCGGATGGCATCCTCGTTGACGACGCCACTCTCGGCTTCGCAACACCGCCATGCAAATGTCAGGCGGAGCCGCGGCCAGTCCAATTCGGCTGGCCGTGCCGGCGAGTAGTAGGCACACGAGTCCCGGACGCCGCGAGCTGGCTTCGAGGCAGCCTCACGGCGACTGCGCCCGCCGCCACGGTTGGCAGTCGTGCGTGCGGCGTCGAAGCGGCGCTCAAAGGTGGCTTCCGGCTCGGAGAGCACCTCGTCGAATTCCGCCTTCGGGCCATCGGCTGCAGCGGCGTCGAGCGATCGGCCACCGCTATCGCTGGCGTCGCGGATCAGGAAGGCGAGTGGGCTGCGGGAGGAGGAGGTGGGAAGGGTCAACGGCCTCTCTAAGTCCCATCTCTTTTTGCACCGCCTAGGCTACAACCACCTGCTCGAACGGGTGCCGAGAATTGAACCCGGAGTCAACGCAAGAGGTACCCGAAACCGACCATCGTAGACTATGTGTGACCACTGCGCGAGCAGACGCCGGCCCTCGTGGAGCTCCGTGTCCGGTGGGACTGCTGAGCCAGGCAAAAGGTACAGGCGGTGCGTGAAGTTGGCACCGAGGCGCGACGCTGCGCGGTGATAGCAGCGGCGCGTCCCGGTGAGCTGCAGCTCGGCGTCGATCAGGTGGCGAGAGTGATTATTCGGGCGCTCCGCCGGAAGTGCGAGCCGTGCGAGCTCAAACCGCATGTAGGCTGCCCACACTGACCCTTTGACCATGAGCGTCGGCTTTTGAGCGGTGGCGTTGCACGAGGGCAGCGAGCAAGAAATGGCAGCATTCGCGTACGCGTGGCGGACGCACTGATCCGTGCCTGCCATCCTGTACACACGATCGTCCCACCACGCGGCCACCTGCTGTCGTGGCTGATGCCGTGGCACTCGCTTGCCAGTGCCAGCCAATGCGTTGCTGCCGGCGAGGTGCGCTGGCGTTCGGACGATGGCAGTAGACGCACGGTGCGACACCTCCGTGGCAGTGTGGAAACGGCGCACGACAACAACTGCTAGCAGAGGCAGGCATGTCGCAGATGCAAGCAAGACTCGCTTCATGCGCAACTCGGCAGCGCCCGCCGCCAAGACGCAGGTCGGCCTTCTCAGTCTTCTCAGGTACGGGAACGATGGTGCTAGGGAGTGGAGCGAAGAGGCGCCGGGCGCGCGCACGCCTCCGCAGGAGAGCCGTCCGAAGGAGTGCCGTCGGCCTTTACTTGGGCTGGGTGTGTGCAGCCGCACCCTTTTCGACGCATGAGTGAGGGTTGTGTCTTCTGAGATGTTTGTTTTTGTCTTGTGTGTGTGTGTTCTGTCTCCATCCACGTTTATTTATCGATTTCCGTCTCACAGTAGCGTATTTTGAGCACTGAGAAGGAGAAACGATGGGGGAAAAGAAATGAGAAAATGTGAATTCAACTGAAAATGCAGTTATCTCTTATGAATCCCTCAAACAAAGGCAGTGTTGTATGACTCCGTACCAACACACGCCGGACACTTGATGATGATGATTCCCCGATTGAATGATTCAATCATGAATCAATGATTGATGTGTCCTCAAGACGTTTTTATGCGCGCCCCGAGTGTATGCGGCCACCTCGGCACGATTGGTCCACAGCGAAGCCGGAGCTCACACCTCACAGCTCAGCACAGTCCACAGACCCACCTTATTCTACTCCAGAGCTAGAAAAGACAGTACATTTCCTCAGAGGAACCGGAGAGCGAGCACAAGAGAGAGACTCGTCACACTACGAAAACACGCTATATAAGCAGTAAGCACCGGAAGCGAATCGAGATATATACGCCATGTGTCTTCGCCCTCCCCCGCCCACAAAACCACGCAGCGTCACAAACTCCGCCGAAGTCAGGCAATCTTGGTCTCGTCCGAGAGAAGGGGGAGGGCGCGCCTACGTGGTTTTCACCGTGAGCAGGGGTGTGCACTTGCCGCCTCACACCCTTTACCAGAGAGGAAGCAAAACGTGCATGCAGCCGGCGGCAGCGAGGGAAGCGACAAGCGAGGAGAGAAGCACCACGAGTTTGGGCGTGCCGCGCATCGGGGGCGGCAGCGCAACCTCGGTGAGGAGCAAGCACATCGTGAAGCCGACGCCGCCGAGCAGCCCAACGATGCCAAGATGCCTGTTCCCAACCCCGAATCTCAGAACTCGGTTTCAGACAACCGCACGCTGACGACGCCACGTGCCGCTTGCTCATCCCTGCTGGTAGCGACGCGACGCCGAATCGAGACGCCAGCAGCGACGCGCCGAAGATGCCTAGCGGCTTGCCCAGCAGCAGACCGGCGCCGATGCCGGCTGCCGGCGCGAGCGACGCCTGCGCCAAAGCTGCCGCCGCGGCGCCGGTGGCAGGCGCGCCGAGCGGGACGGCAGTGTTTGCGAGCGCAAAGAGGGGCATGATGCCAAAGGTGGAGAGGGGCGAGAGGCGCACGACGGCGCGGTGGGTGAGCGCCTCCGAGACGCCGGATGGGGCCGTGTGCTGCGCGCGCGTCGAGATGCAGAAAGCGGCGAGCACGCCTGCTCTCACACCGGAAGAAGTGGGAGGAGAGACTCCGTTTGCCAGACCGACGCGGCGGACAAGCTCACCGGCGATGTCTGCGTTGATGCCGGCGCGCAGCAGGCAGTACCACAGAGCCGCTCCCCCAGCGGCGAACGCCTTCAGGTCGGAGGAGCCGGTGCGGCCAAAGGCTGCGAGGCCGGCGGTGACGGCGGCGGCGGCGGCGAGGAAAGGGAGGGAGACGTTGGAGGCGAAGCAAGTGGCCAGGACGAGGATGGCACCTGACAAGAGGGGGCGAATGGCGTCTTGGCTGTCTCGGCTTGTCGCCCTGCCGGCTCGCCGCCATCTCGCGGCGCCGAGGTCATCGACGGTGGCCAGGGTGAGGAGGAAGGCGGAGGCCGAGGGCGGCATGCGCTTGCGGAAGAGGCCTGCAGACAACACGAGAACTCTCGATCGGGCAGTCAGATGTGCATCAGCGTCGATGCGGATGCGCCAGACAGCCGCGTCATCTCTCGGCAGAACTCGGCTGGATCTCGGCTAGATCTCGGCTGGATCGCGCCGTACACAGCCATGGCGAACGCGATGTCGGTCGCCATTGGCACGGTCAGCGCGGCGAGGGATCCGCCGCTGAAGCAGATCGAGACGACGCCAAAGTACACCGCCATCGGGACGAGCATGCCTCCGAGCGCGGCGATGCAAGGCAGGGCCGCCTTGCGCATGGACGCCAGGGAGCCGACGCGCATCTCGATCTTCATCTCGAGGCCGACGATGAAGAAGAAGACCGCCATCAGCCCCTCGTTGATCCACGCTCTCAGTGACAGCGCGTGCCCGCCGATCGCTGGGCCGAGCGGCCGCTCCCACAGGCGCAGCCAGCCCGCGGCGGTCCCTGCGCTGTTGGCCAGCGTGAGCGAGGCGGCCGTCGCCAGCAGGAGCGCTGCGGAGCCAAGTCCGGCCTCCTGCGCTTCGCTAAGCGTCTGCAGCCAGCCCGGCAAAGGGATGTGGTCCTCGACGCGGCCGCCGTCGACCATCGGTGCCTCCACCGCCACCTCGGCAATGCTCGCCTGCATCGCCGCGCCGGGAGCTCCGTCCATTTGCGGTCCGCCAGCAGCGCACAGCGGCAGCGCCCGGCGCAGAGGCACGCGAGCGGGCAGCAGCCGGGCTGCCCCGAGCGATGCCAGTGCCAACAGGATGCTTGTGCTAGCCCGCATCTTTGGTGCCTCTTGTCGCACGGCGGTAGGAAAGTTTTTTTCTTTCTACGATGCTAGCTACCGTTCGGTCGATGTACATATAAAGGCCAAGAGCACCGGTTTGATCTCGGGATATGAACGGCGCCCAACCGCACACACCAAACCATGCGACTTAGCGCGGTCACCGCGGTCGGGCGGCACCTCAAAGTGGAATCCGCAGATGCTCCACCGCCGCTTCCGACAAGCACCACCACGAGTACGCCCGAGTTGCCAGCCGAGGCGGAGGCGAAGCTCGAGTTTCCAACCGAGGCGGAGGTGCAGCTCGAGGTGGGCGGACCCATCGATTCCAAGAAGAGTCTCGTCGAGGAGCACGCCGCGGACCACCACTGCGAGTGGGTCGACGCCACCCTCTCCCTCGTGCTCTTTGGGAAGCTCGGGGTGGCGTCGCGCTTCTTCATCTCCCGGGCTTTCCTCGGCGGGCGCCACTTTGACGACGCCACCCCCTTATTCGTCGCGCTGCCTGCGAACATCATCGGCACCTTCCTCCTCGGCCTACTTTGCCCCGGCGCGGCGGCGGCGCGCCTGCTGCCCGCCGAGGCGGACGATCGGCGGCGGCACATCGGCGCCGCCGGCCTCGCTGGCCGGCCAGCGGCCCGCGTCAACGCCGCCATCCTCCTCGGGCTGCGGACCGGCTTCTGCGGCTGCCTCACCACCTTCAGCTCGTGGAACCAGGCGATGGTGCAGCTTGTGGCGGCCGAGAAGGACGGCGTCATCATAATGGGCCTCAAAGGTGCACTGCTGGGCTACGCGATTGGCCTCTTGCTTCCCATCGTCGCGCTGCACCTCGGCCAGGCCGCTGCGCTGTACGCTGGCCTGCGGCTGACGCCGCGCGGCCGCTCCTCGCACGGGGCTGACCCCTCGCAGGCTGCAGCCGGAGGTTGCTCGGCGTCAACGGCCGCGTGGTGGCGGTGCGGCGCCGCGCTGGCGCTGCTGCTCGCAGTGGCGGCCGAGCTGGGCGTGGGGCTGTCGCTCATTCCGGGGATGGACGGATGGGCCGACGAGCTGACGCGGCGGTTCTTCCTCGGGCTCCTGTTTGCGCCTGCGGGCGTGCTCCTGCGGCGGGGACTCGCCCTCAAGCTGAACGCGCGCTGCCCGCCCTTCCCCCTCGGCACCTTTTCGGGCAACGTGCTCTCCTGCGCCGTCATGGCGCTCCTGTACGAGGCGATCGACGACGACGACGACGACGCGCCCCACTTTGCGCTCGTCGCCCGAGCCGTCGGCCTCGGCTTCTGCGGCTCGCTCTCCACCGTCTCCACGTTTGCCGACGAGGTGAGCGAGCGGCTCCGCCCCTCCGCTGCGACCAAGGGCGAGTGCACGTGTGCCGGCGTGCTGTACGCCCTCGCCTCCCTCGCGTGCACCTTTGGCGTCGGCTTCCTCGCGTACGCGCTCACGCAGCGCTGCGACGAGCTCGACCGCTTCTGCCACACGGGCGGGGCGGACGCGCTGCGCTGGCTGGGCTGAGCCACCGAGACGTGGTTCTTCGAGGACGCGTTTGCGTTCGCGTGCGTGCGTGTGATTGGCGTGTGGGCTGCACAGCGCCTGAACGAATCGTCGAACACGTGTGTGAGAAGAGAGAAGGGCCGCCTTGGATGCGGGTCCGCGCACAGCGCACAGTCCCCACGCCGCGGCGCCCTGCGGGAGCGGGAGGTTACCGTGCCGGTGCCGTACCCCCGTTAAAAAGATTTTTGCAGATCGCTCTCTTCACACATCACAGGCGCATCCAACCTCTCCCCAGTTTTTTTATAAAATGAACTCGGGGGCACGGGACGCGGCACAAACGGGGCACAAACGCCAGGCTACAAAGACGGGGAGGCACGTAGCTCCCCAGTTCCCTCTCTGGTCTCGGCTTAAATATCTGGTGGCGCGTGGGATTCCCCGGGGCTGTAGCCTATAGGCTGCCCGTCCTCACAATCCTCCTCTCCACCTCCTCCCCGCACGCCGCACCCTGCCCTGCTTGTCGCACGTCGCGCGAACCCATCAGAGGTGCGCGCCTCCGCGAATTCTCTTTTCCGGTCTGCCCTTGGCTCGCCGCTCGCCGCTCACCGTCTGCCCTGGCTCGCCGCTCACCCACCTCATGCCGTTTGCGCGCGGCTGGCTCGTCTTTTTGCTAGCGTCCGCGCGAATGGTTGTAGCGGCCTCCGGAAGAGCATCGGGTCTGCGGGCCGGGCCGGTGTGGGCGTGTGCCGCGGCGCCGCTCCCGGACGCGCCGTCGCTAGCCGCAGTCCGTGCACTCCTCGAGGAGCGCGGCCGCTGCCCGCTCGCCGAGGTCGGGGACGAGCTACGGCGCGAGGGCCTGCTGCCAGAGGGCCGGCTCAGCGCGTTCGTGGCCTCCTGCCCCGAGCTCGCCCTCACAGGCCGGCCGTCCAAGCGGATGGTGTCCCTGTCGTCGGAGACGACTGACGCGGCGCTCGTACGTACCGTGGCGGGCGTGCTCGCAGAGACGGGCCCCGCCCGCACCGCGGCCCTCAAGCTCCGCCTGAGAGAGCGCGGCCGCCCCATCCCCGGCCTGCTGAGGCTCCTCCGCCGGCACAGCACGACGTTCTCGGTGGAGCGGGGGGTGGTTTCTCTGTGCGACGCTGGCGTGCGCGTGGCGCGGCTGGCTGACGCTGCCCCGCCGCTAATGCGGCTGCAGAAGCTGGCCCTCAGCGACCGCATGGGTGGCGGCGCGCTACCGCCGCCGTCTGCCGTTCGCGAGGTGATCCTCGTCGACATGGACAACAAGGCGTTCATGCTCGAGGCCTGCGCCGCCTATGCAGCACGCGATGGGTTCGACGCGTGCGGGACGCTCGTGCTCGGCTTCTGTGCCACCACGCACAACCCACGTCTATCTGCCGCCGCAGCAGGCGAGCTGACGGCTCTCTCCGATGCCGGCTGGCTCCGGCTGCTCACGCCGGTGCGGGATACGGCCAACGCCGCGGACTTTGTCCTTGCCTTTTGGGTCGGCTGGCTGCACGGGCAGCTTCCACCTGGCGCGAGGTTCGCCCTCCTCTCGACCGACATTCATTTGGATGCGACCGTCATCGACTTGCTATGCTCCCAAGGCCGCGACGCCGTCTCGAATCCCGATTGGCTGAGGCCGTCGTTGTAGCGACCATGGTCCATGGGGCGGGCTAGGGGGCGGGTCCCCGCAGTCGTGAGAGAGTCCGTGCGAGTCGTCGATATTTTTTGAATGAGTATATCAAACGACACAATTTGAATTTCTGTGGCGCGCGCTCCCCGCCGTTCGCCGCTCCCGCTGCCGGTGACGCGTCGGAGACGGCCGCGCGACACTACGCTCTACGCGGAGATATCGGCGGTACCCTCTCGGTATACAAGCGATCCTCTCACATCTCTCTTGAGGTCACTCCTCCTCGATGCTCGAACCATACGATACGCAATAACCCGGAAGCGGGGGCCAATGGGCCCCAAGGCATCCCCGCGCCTGGCTACTCAACGTTACTCACTCAGGTGTCGCCATCACCATCATGTTCATGTGACTTCGGACTTCGCGTCGCCGCCCGGGGATGCGGGTCGCTGTTTCTTCTCCCCCCGCTCGATGCGCGTGCGCTCCTCCGACGTGGGGCCCGTGTCGTCGAAGCAGGATCTGAGGAGCGCGCCGAAGACGCGGGGGGGCAGGGTCTCCACTCCCAGCATCGAGAAGCCGAGCTCCGTCAGCTCCAGCGTGAAGACCTCCGCCGCACCCTGCCGCACGCGCCGCACGAGGACGTCCACACGCACGCCCGGCAGCGCCTAGGGGAGGTAAGGTGCGGAGGCCATGTCTCCACATGCAACAGATGGTGGGGGCAAGGCCAGGCAGCCCTCGCGACTCCGCGTCTAGAAAGACAGGAGCCACACGGCATTGAAAGTGCAAGGCCTGAAAAGTGCAAGGCGCGGTGCGCGTGGGCGAGCGGCGTAGCACCTCCACCGACTGGGTCTTGAACCACGCCAACCACGCGGCGACCAGCTTGGCAGCCTTGTGCTCCGCCTGCACGAAAGCCTCGGCACCTCTCGACTCCTCCAGGACGACTCTCGGACCATCTCGCTAGCCGCCTGCGCCATCGCCTCCTCGTCGCCGCACAGCCACGCCTGCACCGCCTCGGCGCGGTCCTTGACCACAAACTCGCGCCTATAGCAGTTTGTCACGCCTCGCCTCGTCGCGCAATGCGCGGTCTCCGTCCACAGACTCGCGCAACATGTAGCCGTCCGCGTCGACCCACACAAAGTTGGAGTACACCTTGTGCACGATCCGCCCGTCGACCACGAACTGGCGCAGCTCGAAGTCATTCCTTGCGAAGTCCTGCACAATGACCGCGCTGCCGGTGACCGCCGGAGTCGTGCTGATGTCGAGCAGTGCGGTTGCCAGCTGCTGCTCTCCTCGGAAGATGCGCACGTGCGCCGCCTCCCACGCGAAGCCGAGCTTGGCAACGCCGCGGCGCGACTCCGCGCCCTCGACGCGCAGGCTTTCGGGCTCGCGCCGCTTCTTGCCGCGGCGGTAGCGGGCCGCGCGCACCGTCGCGAGGGCATCGACACACAACTTGGCGGCGCGGGAGGGAGAGGCACAGATGGTGGCGCGGTTGACTGTCACGGCCGGCGGGATGCAGAGAGAGGGGACGAGGCAGAGGCTCGGCTGCCAATCCTTTGCAAGCAGCGTGCGGTAGAGCTGGCTCGGATGCGGGAAGCGCGTGCAGACGCCAGCCGCTTCGAAGATCCGGACGGCGTCAAAGTAGGCGGATTGATCCAGCATGCCGGATTCGTGCACCTATTTCACCGGGCAGCGGTGCGCACTGCGCACGAGTTCCGGCCAGCGGCGCTCTCCGTGCACCCACCTCCCCGTCCTGGTGCATCACCGGCCACAGGAAGTAGCACCCAGCGCGATGCCGCCCGCGCATCATGGCGCAGACCGTCGCCGGGCCGAGCCTGGCCATGTCCAGGCCGCTCGTCACGAAGACAGAGATGACCTCATAGTCGGGCCCGAGGGTCGGGTAGACGGTCTTGTCCAGGAACGCGCTCACGTACGCTGACGACGTCGAGGCGCTCGCGGAGCCCCACTGCTCCACGTTGAACTCGGTCTCCTCGCCGCCCCAGCGCACCACGAGCAGCGAAAGCGCCGGCGACCACGGCGCAGCTGGCGGCATGCGCACATCGGTGCGCGGGTAGTTCATTACCATGTCGCGCTCCTATTCATAGCTAGACGCGTGAGGGGACGAACCACGACTGGAGCTTCACCGCACACTGCCGGCTCCCGCTGCGGGTCCAGCGTCTGGCCGTACCGGTCCGACCACAGTGCGTGCGAGTGCTTGACGCGAACTAGACTCGCATCTCCGCCGGGACCGTCTTCGAGCACCTCAGCGCCGATCCAGCCTACGGCGAGGGCGGGCGGTCACCACGTTTGCCAGCCCGACAGAGGCGCCGTCCTCGGCGTGAAAACTGCCACCGTCCGTCATGCCGAAGCGCGGCTTGAGGCAGCGGGCCGCCTGGTTGGGCACAGGGAAATAGCCCTCGCCGTCGCGCTCCATCCGGTAGAAGACCTCGACCGCTGTGCCGGCAGCAAATCTCGGTGACATCGAGTGTGAGCAGCGGGTGTGTTGGGCCTCGCCCGAGCGAGGGCGAGCGAGCGCGAGCCCCGTCGGCCACAAATAACGCGCGTGGTCAGCGGAGCTGCACCCGAGGGTTTTACCTCCTCGGTTGCAGAGCTCGTCGGAGGCTGCGGCACGACGGGAGGGTCGCGACAGCAGTCCTCGGGCGAGCCGACGCGCATGTCCAACCAGCGCTGGGACTCGTTGTGAGCTTGTGACGGCAGACACCGGCTGCCTCTCCAGCCGCTTCTGCAGCGTCCTTCTTTGCCCGGTGCATGGGCTCGATCCGATTCCGCAGCGTGTCGTCCCCAGCGGCGGTGTTGCGCCGATCTGCTTTCCGTAGCTCCGGATTTGGCGGACGTTCTTGGCTTCAATTTTACGGTGTCTTGGCACCAGCTGAAGGCTTGCCCCCGTCCACGGCCGAGATCACATGGTTTCTGCACGGTATTCGAATTTTGCTATTTGTTCGTGTGGGGGTATAACTATATTGCAGATTTGTCAAATGGTACCGCGTCTGCGACGCGGGCGCCTTGCGGGCAGAGCCCTTAGCCACCCTTTATATCTTGCGCGGTCAAAATCGCAAAAAGTGAAAGGGAAAATACCAACAGGACGTCGATACTGGGGCGACGGACTTGCCAGTTCAAAGGTGATACCGCGCCGTGAGCCGCGAGCGCATCTGCTCTGGGAAGCTGGAGTAGAAGGCATCCCACTGCGCCGCGGGCACCTGCGCCTTGTACCCCGTCGCGACGGCGCCGAGCGGCTCGCTCAGGCCGGAGGGCACCTCGTCCCACGAGGCGATGGCGGCGAAGAGCAGCGGAAGGCACCCCATCGCGGCGGCAGGGTGGAGTCGCAACATCTCAACCAGCCCGTGAAAGGCGTGCTCCTGCATTCAAACAGAATCGCGGCATGAAGAAAGGCCGTTCACACGTCTCGGACGAATGTGCTACTTCCTCTTGGGAGAGAGGCCACATCTTGGGCGGCGCGCCTTCTCGACGTCGTCGCGGATGCCGCGCAACGTCTGCAGCCACGGGCCCGCAAACGTCTCGAGCGAAGGAGCCACCACCTGTGGCGCGGCGCGTCCAAGGCGGCCGATGGTGATGGCGCTGTTCTCGAGGAGCGGCTTGCCGACCTGTGAATAGCAGGCCTCTCCGGTGAACAGTGAACAGACGACAGCGAGACTGGCCGGGACTGGCCGAGGCTGGCCAACAGCCGGAATCGGCGCACCTCGTGCGCAGGGCGCGTGATGATCAGAATCAGGTGCTGCAGGATCGCGGAGACGTAGGGCGCGATGGCGGGTCCGACCTTGGCGGTAACCTCGCCAATGGCCCACGCGGCGTTGTTGCACACGGAATGGTTCTCCGGCTTGAGAGCGCCGAGCAACAAACCGAGGCACTCCTGCTCACAAAAGGAAAGTGAGGGGACGCTCTCCGCAGAGAGCGGCGGGCAGCGAACCGACGCTTCCTCCAACACGGGCAGCAGTGGCGTGTGGCACGCCTTGGCAACGTCGCCTTTTCACAGGAGAGCGCGTCAAGACACGCCTTCACCGCTGATGGAACGAGCTCCGCCTCCGGTCGCCGACGAGCGCAAAAGCGGACTGCCGCACGTCCGCCGACATCGTCTTCTCGCGCATGCAAGCCACCAGGAGCGCCGGCAGCTGCGAGCCCTCGAGGAGGGGGCCCGCGGAGCCTCCAAGCCCCTCGGTGAGTCCCGAGAGCAGGTCGAGCGCAGAGACGAGAAAATCGCGGTCGGGCGGCTCCGCGGCGCCGGCCGGGTCGTACGCGGCATCAGCGGCGAGCACGCCTGCGCACACAATCGGGGGCGTGGGGAGGCGCGGTGCGAAGGGAAGTGTGGATGGACGGCGGCGGCGGCGAACACGCCGGCGATGACTTGCAAGCACCGCTCGTAGACGGGCTGCGCGAAGGGCTGGAATGCGAGGCCGAGCGCCTGGGCGAGGGAGGTGAGGCATTCGAGCAGCGGGAAGGTGGCGCGATCGTCGTCCGCCAAGGCGGCCCAGCGGGACAGCAGCGGCGGGACGAGCTTCTCGACGTGGCGCGGCGCGGCTAGCTCGGCACCGACGGCGTCCGCAAGCGTGCCAACAGCGTCGTATAGGATGAGCAGGTTCTTGGCCTGCGCGATTCATGAGCTCAGTGAGACCGCGCACCGACGCGTCGGAGTGGGCACAATATCGGCCTGGTAGCGGCCATACGCCGCGAGCAATGCGCTCAGGATGTCGTCGAGGTAGGGGGCAAGCAACTCTCGCGCCTGGTGAATCGATGGCCGATGGCCGATGATTCGTCACGCGGGGCTGTGGTAAAGGCGCGGCGCGGGCAGCTCACGCGCCTCCTCCTCGAGGGTGGCGAAGGCGGAGCAGGCCGCCTCCTGCACGCGCTTGTTGTGGTCCAGCACACGGTGGAGCAACCTACAGCACCCGAGCCACTCGCGTTGTCACAGCCCTTCCCCGCTCGCTGCGGTCAAGCGCGCGGCGTAGCCGCCCACGCAGCAGCGGCTGCAGGTAGGCGGCGGGCTCGCGCCCCGGCTCGCAGATCCAGCGCGAATAGCGCGAGAGGGTCCAGCAAGTGATCGAGCGGACGAGGGACGTGGGGTGGTCCAGCGTCTCCACCAGCCACGGCACCAGCTGCGGCAAAAACGGGGCCATGCCCGCCTCGCAGCCCTCCGAGATGGCCCCGAGGGCAAGGATCGCCGACTCGCGCACCGGCCACTCCTCGCACGCAAGACGCGTCTGCAGTCCGTCGGAGACTCAACTTGTGACTGCAGTGGAGCCATCCCGAGTCGGCTGTGAAGAGCCATGGGGCCGTCTACGAGGGCTACATCCCAGCTACTCAGCATCTCGCCTGCAGCTCTGGCAGCAGGTGCGGCAGGATGGCGCCGCCGAGGGTGCCCGCAATGATGTCGAGGCCAGACGCGGAGCACTTGCGAAGCGACCACTCCACGACCGCGCCGTCGTCGTCGTCGTCGTCGTCGTCGTCGTCGTCGTAGTCCTCCTCTCCCCCCCCGCCACCGCCGCCGCTGTAGTGAGCGGGGCGCGACTTGTGGAAGCGCGGCTTGATGTCCTCGGGCCGATCCGCCTCGCTCTCGTCCTCCTCGCCCGTCGCGAGAAGCTCCGCCTGCTCCACCTCTGAGTAGGCCATGTTGCGAAGCAGCAGCGGTATCAGGTGTGGCAGCGCGGGGCTGAGGGCAGAGACGGCGCAGCGCGTCTCGCAGAGCGACGACCAAAACTCGCTCGCCTCGAGGGCGACCAGCTTGTCGGCGTCGGCCGAGGCGGAGAGCATGAAGGTCACCAGCTGCGGCATCGCAGGCTCCAGCTGCTCGATGGCTACATCGAGCAGCAGCACCAGCGCCTGGCAGACCAGCCGGCGGACGTCTTCCGACGGGTCCGCCTTGGCGGCGTCGAGGGCAGCCAGCAGCTGGGGCAGCAGCTGCTCGAGAGGCTCCTGCTCACGGCGGGGAAGTCGGCAGCTGTTTGGCCACATCTCGGCTATTGTCTCTGCCATACTGCCATACCAGATCTCGAGCCGGGGGGAGAGGGGGGGGGGGGGGGGGCAGAGAGCCGGGTCCCAGCTACACGGCTAGGTCTCGCGCCGGGTAGAGCGGCAGAAAGTTGTTGATGCAACCGACGGCGTGCTTGCGCAATGCGGCGTGCCTAGCCGCCGCCGATCCGGTGAGGAGAGGCGGCCTCAGGAGCGCATGCGCAAATTCACTGCGCGCGGCGTGTGCGCGGCGGAGTGTGATGTGAAGAAGGAGATGGCGCTTCAATCTCGGCTACTGTTCACGGTGAGGTGAAGAGCGAGATGAGTGTCGACAGCAGTGGCGGCAGCAGCGGCTGCATCGATGCGTGCGTCACCAGCTGCTCACAGCTGTCCTCGCACACCTGCTCATGGAGAGGCGAGGTGCGTGGTGCGCGTGGTTGCGTGTTGTGTGCGTGTGAGAGGGGGTGGAGGCGTTACTCACGCACACGCACACGCACACGCACTCTCCCCTTCTCGCGCGCCTTTGCCAGGGCCGCGAGAGAGCCCTCTGCGGCCTGCAAGCTCGCCGGGTCGGCGCCCGTGCCGGTCGCCGTCTGTCCACACCAAAAGGTCTGAAGGGTTGTTCACACTAGAGCGCTCCACCTCCACGCGGCACCGGCTCGAGTGCACGCAGCAGCGTCGGGACGAGGTCCGGCCATGACGGCAGTCCCGCGGCGTAGGCGATGGAGGTGACGCAAGATCCTGCGGTGCGGGACGCGTCAGCGCCTCTCGAAGCGCGCTGGAGAAGAGCAAGCGAAACGGCAACCGCAGCGAGAGAGATGTCACGGCTGGCGGTGTGAGAAGGCAGGAGTGGCGAGTGGCAAGCAAGAGCGAGAAGGCTGAGACGGCCCCAACAAAAGAAAGAGGTGGACTGCCGCGCGCCTGCTGTCATCCGCAGGAAAGGCTCCGGCGCGCCGATACAGGAGAGGACAGCCTGCTGGACGTAAGCCTGCACGGGCGGGTGCAGCTCGTCCCACCGCTCGCGCACGTTGTTCTTGAGCACCAGCCCGGCCATCTGAGAGAGCGGGGCAGTGGGCAGGAGTGGTGGAAACGGTGGCAGGCAGGTGACGGTGGCAGGGGCGACGGCGGTGGCGAAGGCGGTGGCGACGCTTGCAAATGTGGGACGGCTCGCCTGCCGCACAGCGCCTTGCTGGTCGGCGCGGTGAGCAAAGATGTGCGCAAGGTAGTTGTTGAAGTCCGGGACACATGCGTTGAAGGAGGCGAGGCGCTGCTGAATGGCGCGGTGCGTCTCGTTCGACGCCGACTGGCTCGACGCGAGCAGCTGCAGCACCTCGGCGAGACCAGCCTGGTCAGGCTGCCACTCAGACATACGCGCTCGCCGCGCCTCCCACGCTAGCAGGTTCACGGGCGAGCAGAAGAATTTTACGATTGGTACAGGAAGAATTTTAACAAAAAAGAAAGGCAGCTTCGATTGCCACACAGACATGGTGCGTCATCGGCTCGTCAAGGTTGGAGAAGGGGAAGGGGGGATGGGCGGTCGGCGAGGGGGTGGGGTAGTTAGTCGCAGGGAGGGAGGGCGTCGTATGGGGTCAGTCGTTCACTTTCCTGCCTCGCAAAAGGGAACAACTACAACAAAAGGGATCAAGCTCTGGACGCCCCTCCTCAAGACCTCCTCGCCGGGCGTTGGCAACGCCTCGAGTGGCGGCACGCCCGCCTCCGTTGGCCACTCCTACGCCTTCGGCAACACCGAAGAAAAGGCCCGCCGCCTAAACATGGCTACATGGGCTGCAAGGCGCGCGGGCAGCCCGGCCAACCCTTCGACCACAAGACCGGCCACGGCTACGTCAAGGCGCATCGCGGTTTCTACCACGACGCGATCTTTGTCAAGCGCAACAACTTCAACCTGCTGCTCCACGAGACGTTCGGCGGCGGCTTCTCGCCCACCGCCGTTCTCAAGCTGCGCCGCCTCGCGCGCAAAGTCGCGCGCGGCAGCGTTGACCGCACGGCCTACTCGCCCAAGTACTCGCTCTCTTTTATGTCCCACCATGCAGAGCGCATCTCTCTCTCTGTTGTGCGAGGCGTGAACCGCGCCATTCGCTCTCACCTGGCAACCCTGTCTGCACGTCTCGCGCGCGCGTGAACAGGGCTCCAGGCCCCAAATTACGTGTGAGTGTTAGAGTTGTTTGGTATTGCTAAAAATCTCTCTCTCTCAAAAGGGCGGGGCTTTGGCCTTTATACGCTTTTCTTCATATTCTATATTCTTTTTCGAAGCGATTTTCAGCGATTTTTAGCCGGAATATAAAGAATATTCGAGAATATAGGTAGGCCCTAGGTAGGTAGGTAGGTAGAAAGGTGAAGAACAGCCAGGCTCGGACTGGACACCAACGCGGTATGGGTGGACGCTGGACAGATGATGACGACACGCACGAGCGACACACAGACACAAAAGGCTCACAAGACACACAGCCAGCTGGCTGCCACACACCCTGAGTTGGCGTACACATAACTCAAGGCCCTATTTGGAGCCATATTCTTGCCATATTCGAGAATATAGACCCTATTTTGGAGAAGAATACGGAAAGAATACGCAAAAAGAATCTAGATAGGACTCGGCGAGAAAAGCGTATAAAGGCCAAGCGGGGCTGTCCCGGGAAGCCGGGCAGCGTGACGCCGCCACCTTTACCTGCGTGTGCGTGTGCGTGTGCGTGTGCGTGTGCGTGTGCGCGAGCGCGCGTGTGCGCGTGCGTGTGCGTGTGCGTGTGCGTGCGTGTGCGCGTGCGTGTGTCGCACGATACTAGGCACGGGACTGGCGCGCACTGGCACTAACACAGGTACACCGCGGGAGCCGCCTAAGCGACTCCTGCGAGGGCGGCGAGGGGGGCGAGGCACTTAGCTCCGTAAAAAGAATTTCAAACTGCCAACAGCTGCCTCGCACGACACTGGGCACGAGGGGACTGGCGGTGGCGCGCACTGGCACTAACGCAGGTTACACCACGGGAGCCGCCAAAGTGACAAAAATACTTTTTACCTTACTAGGCACGGGACTGGCGCGCCTTCCCGAAAACCCACCGAACGAGCAGAAGAATTTTACGATTTGATCTGCCGATTCCGCCGCAGAGAGTGGCGGTCGAGGCCAGGCCGTGCGCGTGGGCCGGTCGGGCTCGGTGCCGCGGCGGGCGACCGGGCGCCGCACGGCTGGCCCCGTCGGCCGAACGGCGCCGCCGAGCGGCCGGGCGCTTCGGGTTGGGCCCGCCGGCCGGCCGGGCGCCGGCTGGCATGGACCATGGTCGGCCGGGCCCCCGGGAGGCAGGGGCGGGCGCGGTCGGGAGGGGGCCGCCAAATCGACCAAATCGAAGTGGGGTGCCGCTACTTTCAATGATAGGGATTGTTGGCATAATATGCACCTCCGCACCGGTGGTGTGCCGGTGTGTGTGCTAGTCTGCGCCATTCCGCACCCTTGTTGTGTCAGTGTGCTGTGACTCGCCATCGATGCGTCTCCTCTTGCGCCGAAGCGACAAAACAAAGAGTTGTTTGGTATTGCGCCCAGGGCACAACAACAACACACAAAAACAACACTCTCGCGCCGAAGTTATGTTTTTTTGGTGTACCTGTGTTAGTGCCAGTGCGCGCCAGTCCCGTGCCCAGTGTTGTGCGAGGGAGTTTTGCTTCGCATTTTAACCGCGCAAGATACAAAGTTGCGCCACAAATTCTTTTTTTAAAGCCCGAGATTGCCGCCGCTTTTTGTGCTTTGCTTTGGCTGTGGCAGTGTAGCCCCGTTATCGCGGCGCCATCGCGTGGCGGCGGTAGGGCGATTTTTCGCCGCCGATATGGGGTGGCCTGTCTGCGCCCTCGCCGCCCTGGCTCGCCTCGCTCCCGACTACCGGCGCTCCCTTAGCGCGCACATGACGAACCTGCGCGAGGACAAGGTCGGCGACGGCTCCGGCTACGACCGCTCGGCGCCTCCAACGTCTTTACGCCTGGAGCCGAATGTATCCCAAGCCGGGACGGACGTGCGCGTACAGCTACGGTTCTTCAAACTGACTGAGGTGGCCCTAGATCGGGGCTCGCTCACTGCCAAGGTCTGGTGGCGGATGAAGTGGCAGGACACGAGGCTCGCTTGGAACGAGAGCGCATACGGCGGCATCACGCAGGCCGAGTACGCGGCAGTCTCGTACTCGGACCAAGAGTCGACCGAGATCTGGCTGCCCGACATCACGCCGTACAACGGCAAGTTCGGGCTGATGGACTCGTTCGATCCCGCCGTCGCGCGCGTCACCTCCTCCGGCGACGTGCAGTGGAGCCGCCCGGGCAACCTGGAGGTGCACGGCTGCGTGCCCCCGTCGTGGTGTGAGCAGCGTCTCTTCACGTGAGCAGCGCCTCTTCACGTGTTCTGTGAACAGGTGCTCTGCCGCTTCTCGGGGATGATGATGTTCCCGCTCGAGGAGGACATCGAGTGCGTGGTCGAGATCGGCGGCTGGTATCGCTCGGGCGGCTTTCAAGGAGTGTGCTGCCCACACACACACACACACACACGCGCGCGCGCGCACGCACGCACGCACGCACGCACGCACGCAGCACGCACGCACGCACGCACACGCACACACACGCACACACACGCACGCGCGCACGCGCGCGCGTACTGGGCCCTGCACTTTGAATGCCGTGGGGCTCCTGTCGTCTAGACGTGGAGACGCGAGGGTCGCCCCCCCTTGCCCCACCACCTTGTGTGTGTGGAGAAGTTCACCTTACCTACCTTACTTTCAAGGCGTGCTGCCCTACGTCGACGGCGACGGGCAGCCCGCCTGCGCCATCGAGAGCACAACGGAGGAGTCGTCCCTCTACTCGTACACGGAGCACGAGATCGCCTACCTGGAGTGCGAGACCGATGTGTACCAGTACGACTGCTGCCCCAACGAGCCGTGGCCCATCCTCAAGGTGCGGATCCACATGGGGCTGGCACGCTGTCATATGGGGCTGGCACGCTGTCACTTGGGGCTGGCACGCTGTCACATGGGGCTGGCACGCTGTCACATGGGGCTGGCACGCTGTCACATGGGGCTGGCACGCTGTCACATGGGGCTGGCACGCTGTCACATGGGGCTGGCACGCTGTCACATGGGGCTGGCACGCTGTCACATGGGGCTGGCACGCTATCACATGGGGCTGGCACGCTGTCACAGTACGACTGCTGCCCAACGAGCCGTGGCCCATCCTCAAGGTGCGGATCCACTTCCATCGCGCGCTCGCATTCTACACGCTCGGTTTCATCGTTCCGGTCGTCATCTTCACCGCCGCCTCGTTCATGGTCTTCTTGATGGGCGAGAAGAGCGGCGAGCGGATCGGGCTCGGCGTGACGCTGATGCTGGTCATCGAGGTGACCAAGTACACCGTGCAGGCGTGGCTGCCAAAGTGCGGCGAACTCCTCTGGATGGACCTCTTCATCTTCGTCAACACCTGCTTCACCGCGGCCGCGCTCTTTTGGTCGGTGATCGTGCTAGCGCTCACCTACTCGGAGCTGCACACAGACGACAAGATCTCGGTCTCCGCCCTGTTTAGTGGCTGGCGGCCCTTCCTCGACCACCTGCGCAGCCGCGGCTGGCTGCCCTGCTCCCCAGACAAAGAAGGAGCCGAGGGCGCCATCCAAGCCGTATTTGCCGCGAAGCACAAAGCGGCGACCTCGCTCGCGCCTCTCCGCACGATGGCGGGCTTCAACTTGACGCCGTGCGGCCAGCTTCGCGAGCAAACCAGCTGGCTGCGTGTCGTGCCTGCGCTGGGCCTCCGGTGGGTGGAGCTCGAGGCAGGCTGGTCCCCTCCCCCCGGCTGGAAGCCGCTCCCGGTGGGCGACGCCGCGCTGAGGAAGGTTGCGCGCGCCTTGGGCGAGGCGGCGTCGTGCGGCGTGGCGACCCTCAGCATGGACCAGTTCGAGCGCTTCGGGCTCATCGGCGCGGTAGGCGACAAGAGCTTCGTCGAGGCGAAGGACGAGACCACGGGGAAGGTGTGCTGTCGCACACGAAACACACACACACACACACACACACACACACACACACACACACACACACACACACCGCTGACTCACCCACGCGCACTGGGCCTTGCACTTCTAATGCCGTAGGGCTCCTGTCTCTTTTAGACTTGGAGTCGCGAGCCCCCCTCCCCCTGCACCTCGTGTGTGTGTGAAGTTACCTTACGCCTTACCTTACCTCACCTTTAGGTGTCGCTGTTCCGCCCGGTCCGCCTGTCGAACCGGCTCGCCAGCAGCCGATTCAGCAGCGCCGCGGCCGTCGGCGACGCGGCCTCGATGCGGTCGCGTTCGGGGGGTGCGGACATGGAGCTCACCGTGTGCTCGGTGGACGGTCCGCCAGCGCTGCTCGAGGCGCTCGGCGAGCCGGGCGGCGCCCCCGCGGACAGGCACCACGTGCTCCTAAACCTCTCGCCCTTCTCGGCCATCACCCTCAGCGGGCGGGAGCGCAAGGTGGCCGGCATTGCACCCGCCGGGGAGTCGTTCGCCTTCGCCTACCCCGCGATGTTTGCGCCCGACGGCCCGGGCGCAACGGCCAAGTCCAGGGCGGTGGCGATCACTGAGGCGGCCGCAGCGGCCGCTGCGAGGTCCGCCGCTGCGCAGGGGGCGGCCGCTGGTAGTGCCCCTCCCGAGGCGTCGGAAGGAGTGACTGTCCGCGTGTCGGTGGACGGCCAGACCACGCCGCCGGTCATGCGCCAATCCGCCGACAGCCAGCCGGGAGACGGCGACGGCCGGCAGGTGCCGCACCCCTTGCCCCTCGGCCACTCTGTGTGTTTAGGGCGAGGAGACGTTGAGATGACCTTACCTACCCTACACCTAGGAGGCGCCGCCCGCCGAGCTGGTCGCCGCCTGCCGCTTCCTGCTCAACGGCGGCTTCGTGTACGTCGATTGCGACGGCGACTTGTGCCAGCCGCGCGTCTCGTTCGGCGGCGAGATCACCCGAGATCACCCGAGATCACCCGAGATTAGGCGACTTGTGCCAGCCGCCGCTGGCCATCACCCTGCCCGAGCCCGGCGAGGCGGACGAGCACGACAGCCACCACGCCTGCAGCGGGCGCACGGAAGAGGCTGGCGCGAAGTCGGGTTTTAGCTACCGCGCGCGCGCGCGCGCGCGCCAGGGGCGCTCTCTGTATCTGGGGCTCACGCGCGCTCACGCTCTCGCGCACTGTGTCTCTCTCAAGCTAGGGGCGCGCGCGCTCGCTCTCTCTCCCCCTCTCCGCTCCACTTACTGTCCACCAG
>NW_005195301.1:434034-522772 GCF_000372725.1 Emiliania huxleyi CCMP1516
TCTGGCTGCTGCCGCTCGCCGCTGTCCTCATCTTCTCCGCCTTCGCCGCCGTGGCCGTGACCAATGTTGGCCGGCTCCACGCCCTCAAAGAGGAGCGGCTGAAGGGCCTCGCCAAGGCGACCGAGGAGTCCATGGTGAGCACAGAGGCGGCAACCTGGAGGATGAGCTCAAGGATGTGGTCGAGCTGCGGCATGCCCAAGAGCGCCAGGGAGTCGTCGCCCGCTCGCACGCCCGCGACTTCGCGAAGCGACTCCTTTTTCAAGAACGCGCGCGTGGCGCACCACGCCCTCGCGCTGCGGCGCCGGGCCTCGGGCGGGGCGCGGGCCGGCGGCCTCACCAAGTCTCCCGACAGGGCGCGCGGCAGCAAGGCTCGTCGAGGCGGCGGCGCCTCCTCCTCCTCGGGCAGCGGGGCGGTCGACCTCCACGAGAGCGTCGCGGCGGAGCTCACGAGCAGCGGCGGCCTCTTCTCGTCGAAAGGGTCGGACACTGTGGTGTAGGAGAGAGCGAAACATGTGGGGCGAGACCTGACCAGGTCTCCAGCCGCGCTACGTCAGTAGGTCGTGGCGGGATCGTAGGACGCCTCGTGCTCGCTGCTCCTCTCTGTCTCTGAGTCTCACACTTTTTTGGCGATTCCGCGTCTTCTCTGGCCCCTGTGTCGCTCCCCGCATGTGCATTTCTGATACATAATCGACACGTTCTCGGTCAGACAGAGTACACGAGCTGTCTACGGGTCCATATGGTCAAGAGCCGTGCAGTATCCAGTAATGCTAATGGTGTACTCTACTCACTCCACTACTCTACACAGCTAACTGCGTGAAAACCGCCCACACTACTGCCCACACGGTCACACGGACACACGCGGGCACGGATTTGCGGCACGAGGCATTCCAGCTACTGCGTCGAGACGACGGTCAGCCCAAAACGACGCTGTCGTAGACCCATTCGAGCTTCTTTCCCGGGCCAAAGTCGTTCAGCCTGTTCAGCTGCTTCGAAGAGGCGGCCAACACTTTGCCACTACCATGCTCAACGAAAGAGTCGCATTCGTAGACTTTGCCGTCCACCATAACGCGCCACAAGTGCTCGTGTACTCCACCGCCCTCTTCGTCGAAGTAATCTTCGAGCCAAGACTCGCAAAGCGCCTCGATCAGCTCAAGTAGCGTCGCGCTCAGCGGCACGGTCACCTCGGGCCGAGGGCCGTCCGGCCTGCCGCGCCCTTGCTTCGTCACCGCGACCGTCGCTGTCGCAGGCATGATTGGAGCACTAGCAATGCCCTTTACGCTGTGCAAAACCGTGCGTGCACCGAGCGTGCGTCTTCGTTGCAAAGAATGAAGAAAATCGCGCCCCCTACTCCCCGGGGAGGGGCGGCGTGGCGATGCAATGCCGCCGCCCTCGCCCAAGGAGTCGGGCATGGGATCACCGTCGGTGATGGCGACAGAATCGGACAGAGAAGACGAGACGGTGGCGGAGCCGCGGCTGGGAAAGGCTAGGAGAGGAGGTCGGGCCCCGCGCCCGTCGGATAATCATCGGAAGGCGAACAAGAGGAAGGAATCAGAGGAGGGGGGGGCCTCCTCCGGAGTGAGGATGAGGACCCCGCGCGAAGGGGCCCTGCGCGTTGACGACGTGTGAGAGTGCGTGTCGTGTTCATGTCTGGTGTTCATTATAGCTCCGAGTAGAGGGGGCGGTCTGCTGCTAGGGGAAACCCGGTACGCGGGTCCAACCCTCGGAGACCCGTGTTTACTTTAAGGCCCTTTCCCTGCGAACGCGCACCCCCGGGGCTAGGGCTCTCTTGCCCGCAACCCGATCCCGATCATCCGGCCCGCTGGGTGCGCTTCTCAGCTCCCCGGCCCTGGATGTGAGGCTGCCGAATGCACTCCAAGTGCTCCAAGACAGCGGCTCGCTGGGAGTGCTTCTTAGCTCCCCGGCCCTGGATGTGAGGTTGATAACTGCACTCCAAGTGCTCCAAGGACACCACGGCGGGTGAATGCGCGGCAGCCCTCTGCGTCCTCTGGCTTCGCGAGCTCGCCCGCCGCCGCTCTGCTGAGGCCTGCTTGCGCGAGCAAAAGGCGGTCGCCGCGCTCGCCAGCCTGAACAACCGGAAGCGGACGCTCATCTCTCTACGTCACCGCGAGCGGGCATGACGTGCCTGTCCGCCCGGACGACGTGATGAAGGTACACCACACGAGTTGAAGGAAACCGTCGGACAGACTCCCGACGATCCTCCCTGTACTCGAAGAGAGATACCCGGGTATTTGCACTTTTCAGACACACTCACAAAATCAGACTGTTTCTTGCCTGTGGGAGGCCTTCGTCTTCGCGCTCCCGGGCCCGACTGCCACCCACTCTGCTCTCTGGCATCGGTAGCGTCACGAGATGACTTCAGGCGGTGTGGCCCGCCCCCGCGTCGATGGTGACCAGCGCGTCGGTGTCCGTCTCGTTGGTGTCCGTCTCGTTGGTGTCCGTCTCGTTGGTGGTTGCGAGGGTCGCCTCGGCCGTCTCGGTCATGGCGGTCACAGCTTCGGGGTTGGCCGGAGGAGCGATGAGGGCGGCGAGCTTTTCGAGAGCCGCCCGTGACGACGCGGTGTTCTTCGAGAGGCGTGCCGTGGATGGTGACGTCGGAGAGGAGGGAGCGCGCCTTCACGGCTAGCGAGAGCGCGCGCTCGATGGTCGCGGAGAGGTCGGGCGTCTCAAAACCCGAGGGTTGCGAGAGCGAGGAGATGAGGAGCTCGACCGAGGACTGGAGGTCGGCCGAGAGTGCCGTGGCCTTGACGCGCACCTTCTCAAGGCCCTGCTCGGCCGCGTCCTTGGCAAGCGCGGGCAGGCTCTCGGTGACGAGCTGGCGCGTGTCCTCGGCAAACGCGTCGGACTGGATGTACTCGCGGTACTCGGCCACCTTGTCGTACTGAAGCAGGGAGATGGCGGTCGCCTTGAGCGCAGCCGCTGTCTCGGTCGGATGCTCGCGCGCCTCCTGGAGTGCCTCAAGAGCGCGGCACAGCCGCTTGTCGGCGAGAATTGCCTCCTTCTTCTCGACGAGTGACGCCTTCTTGTCGGCCACCTTGGTCAGGAACGGCGCGGCGCGGGCCTTGGCGGGCGCGAAGATCTTCTCCGCCGCCATCTCCTTGACGGGCGCGATGAGCTTCTCGGTCGCGAGGTCCTTTCCCTCAGCGATCACAGCTCCGAGCGCCCCTCGGCGCTGCGGGCAAGCGCCACCCTGGCGGCCACGGCCTCCTTGGCGTCTGCGACGAGCGGCGCATAGTCGTGGTACTTCTCGGAGAGGATTGGGTAGTAGAGCGCAGCCTCCTTGATCAGGTCAGCCGTCTCACCGTCCTTCCCCGGGCCAGTGCATGTGCATGTGCATGTGTGTGTGTGTGTGTGTGTGTGTGTGTGTGTGTGCATGTGTATGTGTGTGTGTGTGTGTGTGTGTGTGTGTGTGTGTGTGTGTGTGTGTGTGTGTGTGTGTGTGTGTGTGCGGGGGGGGGGGGTTCACGTCACTGCATCCTCTGCCGGTTCCTCCCGTCGCCTCTTTGTTCGAATGCTTGTCAGTTCCTCCTTCACGAAGAAGTCCTCCCATGTACGGCTTTGGGAGCCAGCGTCCTCTGCCCCTGCTGTGTTGCATACCTTTGCTTCATCGAACGGCGAACGCCAACCACGGGGGGCGTGCCGAGATGGTCTGATTGATAGCGGGAGGACGAGCTTGAATGTATGTGTAGGATGCTTGAAAAATTGTTTTATAAAAATAAGTCAACGCGCAGTCAACGTGCCAACTCGTGTGCTTCAGTCTGCCTTGACATCTGACCCATCCGGCCCTCCAAACCTCGGCAGCTTGCGTGCGTATGAGCTTGGCCCTCCCGTCGAAAGCAGCCGGAGCAGCGCCACCTCTGCCCACGTGACCTTTCGTGTCCTCCCGATTGAGCCCGCCGACATAGCGTTTGTGCCTTTGCCGAGAGCATAAACCTCGGCGCGGGCGTGTTTATCCGAGACCTTTGTAAACTCTCGCATGCGAAAGCCGTCACCCATGATGCGCGGATCTCCGAGCTGCTGGTCATCGTTCCGTCGCATCCCAAAGAGGCGCATCAGCTTGAGGATGCGCGCGGCGCCTGACAGAGATGTGATGAAGAGCTCGGAGTAGCGGCTCAGCTTGAGCAGGTCTGGTTGCGGCTGCTGCTCAAAGGACGCACATGCATCGCCGACAAACCTCCGGAAGCCGCCGCGCAGGACCAAGTCGTCCTCCATGCTCAGTTGGTACGGAATCTTGTTTTGCACCTGATAGCTCAAGACGCGGTACTTGGTCAAGAACGTTGCCACCTTGCCCCACCTTCTTCCGGGGCCGTTGCTCATTCTGTGGAATGGAATACCATAGTCAAGCAGCGCCTCGATAGTCTCGGTGTGGTTGTAGCCATCGACTGCCCTCACGACTCTTGTTGGTACAACCTTGCTGTAGTTCTGCCAGAAATTCTGCTTCCCGGCATGGGCTAGCGCAGCCACCACGAAACTCACCGTGCGGTTGCACGTTCCGACTGGAGGAGGCGGGTTCGCGAGAGGCAGCAGCTCTGCTGCAATCGGCGGCCCATCCTGCCACGCCGTCGTCTTAGCTTCGGCACGCGCGTGCCGCCTTGTTGCATTCCTCGCCAACTCGCGCATTCCTCAGCTCTCGCCCTCGGTGCTCGGAGCAAGTTTCGCCTTGATCTCACACGGGTAAAAATACCAAAATCCAGATGTCGCGTAGTATGGTATTGCGTGCGTCCTCCCTTGGGTTGATTTTATAGCCCCCCGCTACCCAGTCGCAGTCGTGCGACGTAGCGGGGGGCCACGACTACGTTTACGAAAACATAAGTAGTCCCGCGAGGTGTGAATTGGCCGCCCCAGTAGCCCCCTTTCCAGCGAAGTTGGTTTTTCGGCGCGTCCCCAGAGCGTCCAAACTTGTTTGGGCGCGAACCGTATCTCGCAACGAATCTCGCCGGCCTCACCGGCTTTCGTCGCCCATGCTCGGTCTCGACTTGAGTGCCGCTCGACTGGCCGATGAAGAGCGACCCGTACGACGCGCACTTGTCGCCCTCCCTCCTCGCCACATGACGGCCGCCCACCGACACCGACAGTCGCGCTCCGCACGCCTTCGAGGTCAGCTGCGGCCGAGCGACGACCGGCTCGTCTTCTCCGATCGCTGGGCGCGGTCACTCTCCGGCCCATCACCCGCCTGCCGATCATCTGTCCGCCTCGCCGCGCGCGGGCCGCTCGCCTGCTCGCCACCGCCGCCGCGTTTCCCCGCGCCGCCACGCTTCCCTGTGCACCTGACCGCGCTCGAGCCGCCGCGTTTCCCCGCGCCGCCACGCTTCCCTGTGCACCTGACCGCGCTCGAGCTGCGCACAGACGGCGCGCTCTGGCAGACAGAGCAGCGGCCGCCTAGGTGGTCGCTGCTCCGCCCCGTCCGAATCCGTCCGCCCGCGCGTGCCGCTGCCGCCGCCGCCGCCACCACCGCGCCGCGCTTCCCCGCGCCGCCACGCTTCGCTGCACCTGACCGCGCTCGAGCTGCGCAGGCAGACGGCGCGCTCTGGCAGACAGAGCAGCGGCCGCCTGGGCGGCTGCTGCTCCGCCCCGTCCGAATCCGTCCGCCCGCGCGTGCTGCTGCCGCCGCCGCCGCCGCTCCACCCGGTTGCCGTGTGTCGTGAGAGTTTGCTTTGTGCATGTGTATGTCGTAATGTGTGTGGACTTATGTCACACTTGAGCCTCTATGTATGATTAGTAGACCGGTACTCGGGTTTGGATGGTAGCGGGGGGCCCCGCCGGAGGCTGGTTACTGATCGACGAAGCTTGAATGCTCGCCTTGCCGCTGTGTTGCTCGCCCTCGCTCTGAGGGATGGGAGGACGGCACACCGCCACCACACAGGGATTCGTCTTGTCCTTGCGCCTGCGGAAACGTTCAGCAGACAGCACTCCCTAGAGCTTGCCCCCTCCACACCCTCTACATACTACACTGTTCTTCTCTTGTTCATTTGCTCCGGTTTGCTCTCTGATGCCCAATGCGTGCACTCGTCCCTCTCTGTGTATGTGTGGGTTCGTGTGTGCGGGGGCCCTCCTTGTCTCTGCCTACCTACCGTCGATCGACGCGGGCCTCGCCACTCGATCGTCCACCTTCCCCTCGCCGCTCGCCGCCGCCGCTCTCGGTGGCGGCAGCGGCCGGAGGCAGAGCGCGTGCAGAGACCGTTATTATGGCGCGAGTCAGGAAGATCAGCGATCGATAGGGCGAGGGACGGGAAGAAGGGAAACCTGTGTTTGAAGGGATTAAATTCTTTTTCGCACAACACTGGGCACGCCCAGTGTTGTGCCGTTCTAAAATTCTTTTTCGCTGTGCGCTCGACGCATGCACACACATACATGCAGCCTCCACCACCACCGTGGCACAGCCTCCAGGAGCTCATCTTCGACCCGTCCGCCTTCAAGGCAACGACGGTGCGCGTCTCTGGCACGGTCGTCATGCTCGACGGAACTCTTGGCCGCCTCGACCTCGCTGACCGTGGTGCAAAGCTTATTGTTCGTGTCGACCCGGCACGCCTGGCCGGCTCCTCCCTGGATTTGCATGGGCGGGCGGAGGTCGTGGGGATCGTGAAGAAGGAGCAGCGACGCACCTTCCTCGACGCCTCGGAGGTTCGCCCTCTGGCCGCAGCGGCGGACGAGGCTTCTGGGTCTGACTCGTCCGAGGAGGAGGCAGACGAGGTGACTCGCGAGGTGTGGCGCCGGGTTGAGGTCGTGTTGCGAGAGCACTGCCTCTCGGCGCTCGCAATGGCGGCGTCGAGAAAGCGCGCCGGGCGGCCCGCGGCCCGGCCCGCTGCGGTGAGCCCATGTGCTTTACGCCCATCTCTGTGTGTCAGGTGGGTGCGTGAGATGGCCGACCCCTCCAACGACACGCTTGCGCGGCTGCGCTCGTGGATGCTGCTCCGCATCAACGGCAGGGAGAGGCCGGTGTCGCCTCCCTCGCCATGGCAGTCAGGCTGCCCCGAGCTGCTGACGGGATTGCGGGCGCGGCCGGTGTGGGAGACTGCGGAGCTGCCTTGGCTCCGACCCTTCGAGGAGAGAGCGGGCGAGATTCGCGCAGAGCTGCTCGCCCTCCGTTCGTGCCGTGGTTGCCGCTCGAAACGGTCGGGCTGGCGGCCGTGAGCCGTGCATTCTCACCCACACCACTACGTCACAGGCTTCCAGCCGCTCAAGATCCCCAACTGGGCCTCGTCGGGCAAGGTCGCGTCGCCCGACGGGGCCGGCTCACTCTCGCACGACGCGGGCGAGTGGAACGTGTTTTACCTCTCGCTGCACGAGCTGCCCTTCGCAGACAACCGCGCGCGCTGCCCCGTCACCGTCTCGCTCCTCGCAGCGCTGCCGCGGCCGTACGACCACGCTTTCTTCTCGGCGCTCACGCCCGGCACGCACGTCGTCAAGCACCACGGCCCCACAAACAAGAAGCTGCGCGTGCACCTGCCCCTCGTTGGAGTGGAAGGCGCCGCGTCGCGTCGCGATCCGACGCCAATCGGCGGCGCCTCTCGACACCGCGACGCGTTTCACGGATGTAGGCTCCCGGCTTCGCGTCGCCGACCGCACGTACGAGTGCGTGGAGGGGCGGTGCTTTGCCTTCGACGACTCCTTCGAGCACGAGGCGTGGCACGACGGCGACCGCACGCGCATCGTGCTCGTCTTCGACGTCTGGCACCCCGATTTGCACGACCGCGAAGTGCAGTTCCTCTCGCTGCTGCAGCGCTCGCGCCTGCGTGCAGAGATGAAGCGCGCGGAGGCGGCGGCCGAGCGCGCCGCGCGAGGGTGCGCGGTTGCGAACGCCTCGCTCGTGGCGAGGGAAGGGGGCGGGCGCGAGGAGGAAAGCGCGCCGTTGGCGCGGGGCGACAACTTTTTTCAGCTGCTGCGCGACGCGAAGAACGCCTTGCCTGACAACGAGTGGTGGGTGTGAGTCGTGACAGCCATGCTCACCCAGGCGCCATTTCAGGCGCTGGTCGGAACGCGCTCGACCGAGTGCGTGCTCGACAGACTTTGTGGGGACCCGTTGTCAGGCAAGGCGCGGCGCGGAGATCCTATCCTTTAAAGAGTCGCTCTAGTTGGGAATTTTCCCCGCGACCCGCGTCGGTACTCGGTTAGCGGCCTCTGGGCCGGCGCGGGGCCCCCCGGAGGCACCGTGCGCCGCGCCGCAGTGCGGAAACGGGGCTCCGGCTCCGCTAGTCTCAGCTAGCACCGACTTATCGATTAAGTACGGTTAAGTAGAGGGCAGATTTGGAAAGATCTCGAGGAGTACATACAGATAGACCCTCCAACCATCAGAAAACTCCGACCTGATCGGTCGTACTGACCGCCGACAGGTCACTCCAGACAGCAGACAGGCCGCGACGTCTGCACGCGGCCGGCCGGGCGAGAGGCTTGACACGATCCGACCCTGCGACCCTGACGCTGCTGCTCTAGCTATCAGCCATGCACTGCTGACTGCTGCCACAATGTGCGACCTGTGCTGGCCCACTTGGCGGCCTTCCCGGTCAGTGGTGAGGCGCAGTTCAGAGCTGTCGATGGCGCGATGCCGCACTGGTCCCACATTGGTGACACGATACCACCAAGTTTGCCGGTCCAAGAGAGAGGCACCGGCGCTGTCCTGAGAAGGTGCGTGGTCCCTCTTGACTGCCCATGCGCGCGAGGCTGTGTAGGCATAGCCTCGAGAGTGCCAGCAGCCAATCCGAGGTGACGCGCATTGCGTCAGAAGCGTGCACACGATGGAAGGACACCTTCCTACTGGCCGTACGATCAGGTCGTCACCGAATGCTTGATACTAAGGCCGCGAGCTATGCAGGTGATCAATTGTGCATCATGGCACGGTCAGCTGCGCCGACAGGCTGTCGCAAGGCGTGATAGCATGGCCGCAAGTACGCCGAATTCCCATGAAAACAAGTAAAAAAACGCCAAAAAAGAAAAACAATCCGAAAAAATCGGCGCCTGCGGCGGGCCATGGGACCCCATCTCCCCCCCGCATGGACACCCTCTGGGGCCCCCGCGCCGGCCCAGAGTTAGCGGCGCGCGAAGAGAGCAGACAGCAGAGCGGATCTCCGAGACTCGCCAGGCTGTCATCAGATAGAGCTTGATAGGACGGCGCGACCCGGGGCGCGCCCTCTTTTCGGCTGCCCCCTGGTTCTAAGCGGGACGCGGTGGTCTGCAACTCTGTCTGCACACTTTTTGGGGCTGCGGCTTTGCCGGGGAGTAATACACATCTCAATAGTCAGCCCCGGGAGTTGAGGGAGACACCGCGATGGCCGGTGAGCGGGGCGGCGGAGAACTCTCATAACATTCATGACTCAGCTACCCCCCCCCCCCCCCCCCTCCCTCGCATGTGCCGAGGGCCTCGGCCCTGGCAGCGGCCGGCGCTCACTTCTTGGCCTTGCCGCCGCCCTTTTTGGCAATCGTCTTCTTGGGCGCGCCGCCCTTGGCCGCGGCGCCGCCCGCCGCATCGGACGGACCGCTTGCCGCGCCCTGCACCGGCTTCCACTCGGGCAGCGCGTCGGTGATGGCGCTGTCGGTCGCGGCGAGTAGGAGGGTGTGGGCGAGGCCGCACGCCACCTGCGCGACGTGTGCACCCTCGAGCAAATCGACCTTCTTCGGGCGCGCCGACGACTTTGGGCCGAGCTCGCCATACCCCAGCTCGCCGCACGAGCAGGCCGGGCCCCACGAGATGACCGAGCTGTCGGCGCCCACGACGGTGTGGACGGAACCGCACGCGAGAGCCTGCACCTTCCAGCCGCTAAGGTCCTGCTCGACGGTGGGGCTCATCCAGCAGTTTTGCGAGGCCGACTTGACCCTCCCCCACATGTAGAGCGAGGAGCTGCTCGCGCACACCACGCCCGAGTGGAGGACGGCGTGGCCCGTCGCGGCGGTGAAGGCGGAGCCGCAAACCACGCGCGTCGCGCGCAGCCCGGGCAACTCGGCCGGCGTCCACGCGTCCTTCTGGTCCTTGTGGCCAAGCCTAGGCGGGCGGGCAGAGCGTGGGGCCTCAGGGGCAAGGGAAGAGAGCCTCGCCGCCCCACCGCGCCCCTCGCGCGCGCCTGCCGTACCCGCCGCACCCCCAGGTGAAGCAGCGTCCCTCCTCGTCCACCGCAGCGGAGTGCTGCGGCCCGCAAGCGGCGTGGACCATCTTTCGCCCCGCCAGCTTTGGCACCTTGAGCGGAGCCGCCTCGGTCGCGTACGCCAGCTTGATCGACGAGTCCGACTTGTTGTACTGCCCGTCCGTCCCGTTGCCCAGCACGCCGCACTCGGACGAGCCGAACGCCCACAGGGTGCCCTCGCGGTCTATGACCAGGTTGTGGGCGCCGCCCGCCGCCACGTACGCCGCGCCGGCGGCCAGGCCCGGCACGGCGACGGGCGTCGCCTCCATCTCGCGCCTCTTGTCAGCCGACGGTCCGACGCAGCCCTCCTTGGAGGAGCCACTCGCGAAGAGGTCGCCCTCCGCGCCGAGCCAGAGGGTGTGGTGCTTCCCGGTCGCCGCGGCGGAGAGGGGCGTGCCCTGCAGCGCGGTCACCTCGGTCGGGCCGGCGCGCGTGAGCGTGTCGCCCAGCCCGAGCTGGCCGCACTGGTTGCGGCCCCAGGCATAGGCGGCTCCGCTGGCGGAGAGGGCGATGCAGTGGGAGGAGCAGGAGGAGGTCGCGACGAAGGCCACCTTGACGCCGGGCAGCACCAGCCGGCACGGCCCCATCAGGTTGGGCGCCGACTTGGTGTGCGCCTCCTTGCCCTTGCCGAGGTTGTCCCAGTTGGTGCCTGCGCCGCACACGCAGGGGACGGAATAGCTGTCACTGAGCAGACCGCGGAGAGGGCAGGAGCGCACCGCCAAAGACGACCAGGGTGGTGTCGTCGGGGATCGAGAGGGCCGGGGCGGAGACTTTGAAGGGCGGCGCGTCGGACGACTGCGACTGCTGGGCGAGCATCTTGCGGTACATCTCTTGGGCGTTCATCAGCCTTGGCTTGCCGCTCTTGCTTTGCCGCGTTGATGCAAACAAAAAGAATTACATCAGTGCTTCGACCGCCAGTGGATGTGGGAGTCCACCGCGCACCGCGCTGCGAGCCTGTCGTGTCCCTTGTCAGGAGCAGGAGAGCCCCACCTGTCCCCCTGATCGTCCTTCCAAAATCCTGCTCGTGCAGGTGGGGACCTTGTCCTCGTCCCACCCATCCCTCGTTTGGCGTGTCTGTTTTCTTTCTTTCTTTTAAGAGGACCGCCGCAAGCGGCGTGGCGTGGAGGTTGTGCATCCCTCCGGGGGCCCCTCTGCGCCGGGGAGGCGTTGTTGGAGGCTAGGACGCAAGCGTCCGTCGCCTTTTTCAAACTCGGGGCCCACTCCGCTACGCTCCGACCCGAATTTGGAGGGCCTATAAGGTGTTGCTGCGCAAAAGGGGTCGGACACCGGGCGCAGCTCATGCTAAGAGCTAGAAGAGGAGATAGAGAGAACAACCACCCTGTCCCGTTATTGCGTATACCAACACCACAAAACGCTCTCTCTCTCCTGTCCTCACTCAGGGGGGTCACAACTACCAAGTCCCTCGACTAGCTGCCACAGGGCGCAGCTGCCACAGGGCGCAGCTGGAGACGCTCCCCCTCAATCGGCATCCACCCCCACCCGCTCCAGCCCCACTTCTGCTGCCGAGAGAGCTGAATCGAAGCAAGCGAGCCATTGCATCTTGGCGTGCTCCTGGAGCGCGGCTTTCTGCGGCCACGAGCACGGCGGAGTCGGCGTCGTAGCGCGCATCGTTCCCGCTCATCGCCCATTCCTCCCACGTGACGTGTGTCGGCCGCGATTCGATGTCGCCACCTTCATCGCCAACGAGGACTCCCTCGACTGCAGGGGGGCTCCGGCGCGGGGAGGGACTCCGCCTGCTGCGCTGGCCGACTGCGCCCTCCTCCTCCATGGGCTCGATCCGATTCCGCAGCGGCGGTGCTGCGCGGGAGGCGGCCGCGGGCACGCTGGGCTCCATCAGCGGCTTTCCCCTCAGGTACTCGAGTACTCATAGCGCGAAAGCACGGATTTGGCGGATCTTGGCTTCAATTTTACGAATGTCAACACAAATTGGCACCAGCTGAAGGCTTGCCCCCGTCCACGGCCCAGATCACGCAGTTCGTGCACGGCATTCGGATTTTGCTATTTGTTCGTGTGGGGGTATATTGCAGATTTGTCAATGGTACCGCGTCTGCGACGCGGGCGCCTTGCGGGCAGAGCCCTTAGGACACCCTTTTATCTTGCGCGGTCAAAAATAGAGCGGAGGCCTCTACCGAACCTTTCGGACCTTAAGACAGCATTGTAGATCCCTGGGCGAGGGTGGTGGCGTCCCCGTCGGGAAAGAATTTCCTCGCGGCTTACGGCCGCTCGCGTAGAGCCCCTCAGATGATTGGGGAGAGAGAGATGTTAGAAAACCAACAAGAAATCACGCCTGCCACAGTGATTTGGGCTCGCTCGGCAGCTTGTCAGCCCTCAGCCGAAGCTGGGGCCGGTCCCGTAGCCGAGAGAGCCCGCGCCGATGAGTTCGACGCAGTCGGGGGGGCCTGCGGAGAGACCAGCGAGGTGGCGATCGCTGTACTTCATGGCGCCCTCAAAGACAAAGTGGGGAGCACTTGGAGTGGGGCTGGCTGACTCGCCAGAGGTCGATACTCTGGACGACCCATAGGATGCCACGAATGCCTGAAGGGTGAAGGAGAGGGAGGCGAGGCCAGAGGGAGAGGCAGGCTCAGCTGCTCTCGGGTGATCTCACTTTGGTGGCTGAAGGACCCGATGGTCCTGTCACATTCGTGTTCCGAGTCGTGGGGGTAGAAGAATTCGAGGTAGAATCGAGTCAGCACATCCTTGTAGTACAGCGGACCGCCAGGCTCGCCAGCAGCATCCGCAGGGAGGCAGCATATGAGGCACCAGTCTTCTGGAGAGCTCAACAGCTGCGGCCGCGATGGTAGAGTCGGCCGCGAGCGAGCAGCTTTTGGCTGCGGGATCGAATCGCGGAAGGCCCATGCCCTCGCGGAGCGACGCGGGTCGCGCGGCGCGCGCGTGTGCGAATGCGACAACAGACGACAGACGACCGTGGACCGACGCCTGAGCTCTGTACGACTGAACGACCGTCGCCGCAATCGCCACCGCCGCCATTTTTGACGAGCAGCGCGAGCGCACTCGTCGGCGGCGAGCCGTCGCGGGCCGGGCCGAGCCCGGCCTCGACCGGCCGCGCCGCCGCAGCAGGCCGGGAGGCCCGAATGGCGGCCGACCAGCTGAGGATCCTTTCTTCTCCCCCTTTTTTGCTCCCTCTCTTCTTGATGATTGGTCAGATGAATAGTGCCACCCGGAGCGAGGGATCTGGAGGGGAGCACAAATAGGAGGCCCAGACTTGCCCTCGTGCCGCCGAGTGCGCGTATCCTATGTGACTTGTGAGAGAGATCCCCTGTGCCCTTGTGCCCAGCGCCCTCTCCGCGCCGCGCCCCACCCCCTCGCTTTTCCTTCTGCCCTTGGGGGCTTCTAAAAGAAACAACAGAAAGTAGGCGGGGCAAATCTCGGCGCCTCCGGGGTTCGGTACACACACACACACGGCGCCCCCTCCGCCGCGTGTGTGCAATGTGCAAGGTCCTCGACCTCGAGGCGAGGTACCACAAGGTCGAGGCTCCCGCTGCGGCCACTCACGAGCTGCTCCACTTTCTCCTCGGCATGGGACTCGGCTGGATCTCGGTGCAACCCACACCCGCACCCGCGCGGCCCACACCTGCACTTCTCAGCTCTGCCCTGCTGCCCCCGCTCCGCCCGGCACAGCATCGTCACCTCTGGTGAGCCCTGGAGCGTCTCTCATTCTTCGCGCTCCTTTCGCCCTCACCATCCTCGCTCTCTCCAGGTTCCGGCCCTCTCGGTCGAGGCGGCGCAGCTGCAGCTCGAGCAGCCCGAGGGGCTGCAGATAACTGCGCTCACCGGCGCGGTTGGCACCGTCGGCAGCTCCATCGTTGTTCCTGCCTTTTTGGCCCTGCAGGCAAGCGCAGCACCGCACTTCCGCTCTGTTGCGGCCACCTCAGCTGCCACCGTTGCACACATGGCCCACCACCACGACACCGCAACAGCCCACCTTCTCACCAACGTCGCCGCGGATCACTTCACCATCGCCGATGTCGCAGCGCCGCCGATGACCCCCCCCCCCCCCCCCCCCCTGGTCCATGTGCATCAGTCCTGCGCGGCGACAGAGATTGACCTATGGGTCCGCATTGCGCTGGCTGCACACCTGTTGGCAACGCTGTTGGGCGCCTCGTTGAGCCACGCGACGGTGGGCGGAGCCTCTGTCGTGCTCTATCTCATCGCGTTCCTCGGTTCCCTCGCGGCCAACCTGCAGCGCCTCGCCGCGATGCCGTGGGTGATGCAGCACGGATCGCATGCCAGCGTCTCGTGGCTCCTCGCGGGCGGGCTCGCCGCTCTCCGAGACGTGGTTGCCCGAGTTGAGCTGAGGCCCTCTCCGCAGGCGGAAACTTCACGGCGCTGGTGTGTGCGCTGCTCGGCGTGTGGCAGCAGCCTGGTGGTGAGGCTCGCATCAGCGTTGGGGGCTACTTCGGCCTTCTCGCCCTCGTCGTCCTTGCCGCAGCCGCCTCGTACATCCTCCTGCGCCGGCGCCGGTCGGCTGCGGCAGCCTTGGACCTGAGTCCGACCTCGCTGATGAAGAGGAGCCCCTCTTCGGTGATGGCCGAGCAACCTGGCGGCGACGGGGGGGGCGGCGCCTCTGGCGGCGGCAGCGCGAGCCTCTCCCTATGGCCGCTGCCGCGCTTTGCGACCCACGCCGAGGTCGCGCTCTGCACGGCGACGAACGCACTCGTGCAGACCCTCTGCTGGGTGAAACCATTGGCCCCAGTCCCCAGAGGCGAGGTGCGGTTCTCACAGCCCCCGACCCCCCTTTCCCAGGTAATGATTGGCTTCTTTGTGCCGTTTGCCGCGAACCACGCGGCGGGCGGGGTCCGCGAGGGAAGCGTCCTGCTCGGCTATACCGCCGAGATGAGCACGGTCGCCGTCTTTGTCGGCTCCGTCTGCTCGGCCTACCTTCCGAACGCGGCACTGCATTGCTGGGCGACCATGGCGGCGATGCTGGCGTGTTTCTTTGCCGTCGCTGCGCTCGCTTTCGGCGCCCACTTGCCGGCGCCCTGCCCGCTGCTGCAGTGCGTCTGCACAACGGCGCGGTTCACGACGGGTTTCCCCTTTGATGACCCCGCGAATCACCCGAGATTTCCTTGTCGGTGAGGCGCGATTTATCGATGGGCTTGTCACGCCGCTGTTGTATCGGCGGGCGGGCGAGGCCTTTGACGGCGGCGAGAAGCAAGCGGTGACGCAGTGGCAAGGGTCGGCTGCGTCGCTTCGCACGGGTCCGGTTTGACCACATGCCTTACAGGTCTCGGCTTGTGAGCAGGTGCTGCTCCATCGTCTTCACCGCCACCCTCACTTGGGCTGCAGTCGCGGTGGTCAAAAGCGGCGCCATGGGGTCGTAGGGGGACAAACGCCGCTGGTGTGTGTGTGTGTCGTGTGTGTGTGTGTGTGTGTGTGTGTGTGTGTGTGTGTGTGTGTGTGTGTGTGTGTGTGTGTGTGTGTGTGTGTGTGTGTGTGTGTGTGTGTGTGTGTGTGTGTGTGTGTGTGTGTGTGTGTGTGTGTGTGAAGAAAGAAAGAAAGAATTTTACAACAAAACTCCCTCGCACAAGAAGCAAGAACAATTTTGACCGCGCAAGATATAAAGGGAGTCCTAAGGGCTCTGCTCGCAAGGCCGCCCGCGTCGCAGACGCGGTACCATTGACAAATCTGCAATATACCCCCACACGAGCAAATAGCCAAAATCCGAATACCGTGCACGAACTGGGCGATGTCGGCCGAAGAAAGAAAACAGACACGCCAAACGAGGGATGGGACGAGGACAGGGTCCCCACCTGTGTTAGTGCCAGTGCGCGCCAGTCCCGAAAGAAAGAAAGAAAACAGACAACCCAAACGAGGGATGGGGGAGGAGAGGACAGGGTCCACACCTGCACGAGCAGGATTTTGGAAGGACGATCAGGGGGACAGGTGGGGCTCTCCTGCTCCTGACAAGGGACACGACAGGCTCGCAGCGCGGTGCGCGGTGTCGGCCGTGCAAGCCTTCAGCTGGTGCCAAGACTTTTACGGGAGCACTGCAACAACAACCAAACGCGGGGGTCTATATTGCAACACATATGGAGAGCTTCCTGCGTGACCTCGGGGAGGCGCGCGACGCCTGCAACAAGCTTCCTTTTGACGATGCGCTGCGCTACAAGATAGCTGCCGAATTGGATCGCATCGAGGCTGCTCCGCCTCTCGAGCGCATGTTGGTGACGAAGCCGCTGATCGAGGGATGGAGGACATTGGTCAGTCGGCAGAAGGATCCGTCCATCAAGACGCGTCGTCAGGCTGCGCTCACCGCCATGCTGCGCGTCGTCGACCGCCTCCCCGCTCGGGGGCCAAGCCAAGGTGCTGCGTACCCGAGTAGCCTTACCGTAGGAACCTTTCATGCTCCAGGGTGACGCAGCCAGCCCCATCCGCCTCCCTTGCACAGACTCTTCCCGCTTGACTGAAGAAACGAGAGGGGTGAGGAACCACCCCGACCCAGTCAATGGCGCGTCGGGGCCAGCGCCTTCAAATGCGCCCCAACCCTCCACTGCTGCCGCCTCATCCTGCGCTGCCACCGGTGCGCGCCGGCTCGAGGCTTTCCGGGCACACGAGGACACAAGGCGGAAACGTCTGCCCACTGTCCGCGCAGGTGTGCGGCGCACGTCGAGAGCGACGGCAGGGCGTGCTCCTGGACGTCTCATAGAGGAGGAGCCGCCGGATGACGCGGCGACAGCACGCCAACAAATTCCGGTGGAGAGTTCGGCCGCTCGGCTTCGGCGGATGGTGTACGAGGTCTACCTGCGGCATGGGGAAGTTGTGTTGCCGGGTGTGGTGCGGGCCGAGATTCCGGGAATTGCGGTCGACGCATCTGGCAGATCGCGTCCGCTGGAGCGAGCGATCATTGCAGCGAGATCATTGCAGCGAACCGATGGCGGGAAGAAGGCCGCCCCCTCCCACGGTCGTCGTACACGACGGACGACTTGCCCATGCGTGAACGGCTGGACCGGCTTGAGCGCGCGATGGCCCTGCTTGGAGAGGAGTGCCCGCCACGGCATGCCGGGCGAGCGACCGCACCCTCGAGCCGTCACGACCCCGACCGTCGTCAGCTTCTCTGCGTGAATATGTATGGCTAGCGTGCTTCCACTGCGCGCCCGCGCCTGCGGCGCCGCCGCGGCTCCCCACCCTTTTGCGCAGCAACACCTTAAACTTTTCAGGCCCTCCAAATAGCAAATTCGGGTCGGAGCGTAGCGGAGTGGGCCCCGAGTTTGAAAAAGGGCGACGGACGCTTGCGTCCTAGCCTCCAACAACGCCTCCCCGGCGCAGAGGGGCCCCCGGAGGGATGCTCAACCGCTCCACGCCACGCCGCTTGCGGCGGTCCTCTGCCAGCTCCACTGAGGGCCCGTGCGTTATTTTCCGATCGGCACGTTGCAGTCTGGGTTATCTCCGACACGATGTCCTTCGCATCGCTCCGTCGGCTGCGCCCAGACGAAGTGCCGGCTGTCCGCCGCGATCCAGTCGAGCCCAAGGCGCGCGCGGCCGCGGAGCCCATTGTGGAGGCGGTCCGCTCCGAGGGTGAACCAGCGCTGCGCCGCTTTGCCGAGCGCTTTGGCGAGCTCAGCCCGGGCGATGCCCTGGTGTACCGGCGCGAGGTCGAGCTCAAGGCGGCGTGGGAGTCCATCTCGCAGGAGGAGCGCAACTGCCTCGCGCGCACCGCCCAGCGGATCCGCCACTTTGCTCGCTCGCAGCGCTCCTCCGCCTCGGAGATCTCCGTGCCAATCCCGGGAGGAGAGGCAGGGCACACGCTGGCGCCGGTGGAGAACGCGGGCTGCTACGCGCCCGGCGGACGGTACCCGCTGCCGTCGACAGTCCTGATGACCGCCGTCACCGCACGGGTCGCCGGCTGCGCGCGCGTCTGCGTCGCCTCTCCGCGGCCGACAGCGGTGACGCTCGCCGCCGCCTACATCGCCGAGGCAGACCAGCTGATCCCGGTGGGAGGGGCGCAGGCGATCGCGGCGCTGGCGTACGGCGCGGGCCCGATCGGCGCGTGCGATGCCGTCGTCGGACCGGGTAACATGTACGTTACCGCCGCAAAGTCGCTCGTGTCTGGCCGCGTCGCGATCGACATGCTCGCGGGTGAGCGCCACCGCAAACACCTCCGCCCTCGCCCTCCTCCGCCCGTCTGCCGTCTCCCCTCGCCGTCCATGCCCCACCCTCGACGGCCCAGCCCCCTCACCCCGCCACCCACAGCTACTCCGCTGACCCCCGCCCCGCTCTCCCCGTTCGCTAGGCCCGTCCGAGTGCCTAGTCATCGCAGACGGCAGCGCCTCGCCCGCGGTGGTGGCAGCCGACCTCCTCGCGCAGGCGGAGCACGACCCGGCGGCGCTGCCCGCCCTCGTCTGCCTGACGGAGGAGTTCGCCGCGGCGGTCGACCGCGAGCTGGCGGCGCAGCTGGCGGTGCTCCCCACTCGCGAGGTGGCGGCGGAGGCGCTGCAGAACGGCTACACGGTCGTGGTGGCGAGCCTGGACGAGGCGGTCGCCATCAACGATCGGCTGGCCGTCGAGCACGTCGAGCTGCACGTCAAGGAGTCGATGGCGCTCGCCCGCCGGCTGAAGCACTATGGCGGCCTCTTCGTCGGCGCCGGTGCGGCGGCGCCGCTCCGCATGTTCTGGCTGTGAATGGCGCGCCTCTCCACAGCTTGAGTCGCGAGCAGGCGCGGCGGAGGTGCTCGGCGACTACGGCGCTGGGCCGAACCACACGCTGCCCACGGGCGGCACCGCGCGCTCCTTCGGCGGCCTCTCCGTCTTCACCTTTTTGCGCACGCGCACCTGGATGCGCATCGACGACGCGCACGCCGCCGGCACCATGATCAGCGACGCAAAGCGGCTCGGCGAGATGGAGGGCCTCTTCGGGCGCGCCGTCTGCTCTCGCGTCGCCGAGGAAGCGCACGGGGCGGGCGGTGAGTCGCCGCGACTCCGAGTAGGCACGCCGCTGCCGCTGCTGCCCGGCTGGCCTCCGCGCCCAACGGCACCGGCTCGCCCTCCAAACGCGACGTGTCCACCAAGCGGTGGGACACCACCTCGGACCGGCTGCACTTTGCCCTGCCCAAGAAGGGGCGCATCGCCGAAAAGTGCCTCCAGTTCCTCAAGGCGTGCCGGCCGGCCGTGCCCCCCGCGCTCACCCTCCGCGCCCCAAACAGCCGCGCCCTCCTCCCGAGTAGGCGTCTGGCCTCGAGTACGACCGGCCCGCGCGTGTCCGAGGCCGTGGCGGCACCTGTCCGGAGCACGTCCACGACGTGTCCATGCCGTGCCCCATAGGCCCGAGCGTGTCGACGTGGCGCTCGTGCGCAACTTGCCGATCACGCTCGTCTTCCTGCCGGCTGCCGACATCGCAAAGTACGTGGGCGAGGGGAACGTCGACCTCGGCATCACGGGCGAGGACATCATCGCCGAGGCGGGCGTCAGCGTGGAGCGCGAGATGGCTCTCGGCTTCGGGAGCTGCCGCCTCTCCCTGCTCGTGCCGACGCAGCACGCGAGCGCGCGTGCCTCCGACTACGCAGGCTGCCGCATCGTCACATCCTTCCCCGAGGTGACACGCGCTTTCTTTGCGCCGCTCGACGCCGCCGCAGGCTGCGCCACCTCAATCAAGTTCGTCTCCGGCTCGGTCGAGGCGGCCTGCAAGCTCGGCCTCGCCGACGCCGTCGTCGATTTGGTCGAGACCGGCACGACGATGCGCGCCGCTGGGCTGTGCGAGCTGGAGACGCTGCTAGAGACGCAGGCGCGTCTCCTCCCGCGCAGGGCCGCGCCTCGCTCCCCGAGCATGGCCGCGCGAGCGGCGCCTCCCCTTCACGACAGGCGTGCCTCATCTCGAACCCGCACTCGCCGCACCGCGAGCTGATCGCAAAGATCAAGGCGCGCATCCAGGGGCACCTCGACTCGACTAAGTACCGGCTGGTGCAATACAACGCGAGCCGCGCCATCCTGCCGCAGTGCGCGCGCACCGTGCACAGGCGGGGAGAGGCCTGGGAGCCCGCTCACTGCTCTGCCCGTGGACAGGTGCGTCCGCATCACGCCCGGCAAAAAGTCGCCCTCCATCCTCCCGCTCGAGGACCCCGAGTACGTCGCCGTCTCCGTGATGGTGCCCAACAAGGAGCTCGCCGAGCGCGTCGACGAGCTCATCGCCATCGGCGCCACCGACGTGATGGTCTTCCAGATCCAAAACTACCGCTGATAGTCTGTTCGTCTCGGCTCGAGCCTCTGGAGATGCTCCCGACCGCAGGCTCGATTCAGTCTCGGCCCCTGGCTCGACGGCACTGCAATAAACGGCGTAGCGTGGCCTTTGGTTTGGCCCGGTGTCCTCGTTGGCTTGTGCTGTGGAGGGAGTCCCGCAGCGAGCAGTCTTCAGCGCGCGAGGTACGCACCAGAAGCCCTCCATTAGGGAGACCACGAGAGATGTGTCCAGGCCATGTGTATCGGGAGATATGGGATATATATGTGCCCCAGGGAGTATATAACTTATGTCTGTACAGTGATTATTTGTGGCTGGCTTGGGTTTTTCCCTATCGCTATCCCACAGCCTCTCATGAGATCCGCGCGAAATCCCAGACTGGTGGATTTTGGGGCGAGCTGCCGGCACCCCCCCGCCCCCCGATCGAAAAGACTTACAAAAGAGAGCTCTGGCGATCAGGCTGGCCGCGCGCGTACCCGCGTACGCGGCCCGCGGTACGCGGCTACGGGCCAGTTAGCCTCCCCAGGTCGAGCAGCAGCATCCGCAGCTTCGAGAGAGAGCTCGGACCCGAGCGAGGTCACCGAGCTCCGAGGGGTAGTCTTCCTGTGGCTCCTGCGTCCTGCCGGCGGCAGAGCGATGCGAGCCGGGCGATAGATACAGCGATCGCCAGCGCCGTGGCGCCCGTGCGGCAGAGGCGGCCAAGGTCGGTCTCGCCCGCGGCCCCCGTGAGAACACAAAATACGCGAAGCACAAGAATCTCCCACGAGATCTCCCGTGGATCGAATATTTCAGGAGAGGAAATGCTTGGCTTGCCCCGGTCTCTCCCTTTTCTTCCATTAAGCAATCCCGCTACTTAATCGAAGGGTGGGCGTGCACTTGGAGCACTTCGATTGCAGTTGAACGTGCTTTCACACAAAAACACAACCCCAGGACCCAAGACGCACACTTTCACAGCCAGACAAGATCTCCCGCTGACCTGAAATCTTTGATCAACACAAAATGCTTGGACTACGACATAGTTCTCCCTCCAAAACTCATGTGCACGACGGGCTGAGCCCTGGCCTCGACACCTCGACACCAAACCTCGACACCGACTCGACAACTCGACACCCCACGCCAACTCGACCAACTCGACACCCCTCGACACCCTTCGACACCCCTCGACACCATCTAGGCTGGGACCATGCTCGACTGTGTCAAGGTCCCAAACTCGACACCTCGACACCCCTCGACACCGCTCGACACCGCTCGACACCCCTCGACACCCCTCGACACACTCGACACCGCTTCATATCCAGCCGGCGGCCTGCCAGCGGCTCTCTTCTTGCTTTTCTGACTGCAAAACATATAACTCCCCCCCATTCCCCCTCTCCCCTCCCTCTCTAGCTCTCTCCTCTCCCTCCCCACTCACAGCAGCAGTAGTAGTAGTCTAGTAGTAGTTAGTAGTCGCAGTAGCAGTAGTAGTGGTAGTGGTAGTAGGAGCGGCCGCACACTGCTCGCTCCTGCACATCTAAAGCCATCCCTGCTGCTAGGGGGGGGGGGGGTCTCGTGCTTGACACAGAGTCAGACTGCGGCGGCACAGCAAACCGCACAGGAAGAGCTCGATAGGGAGCGAGAACCGTCAAAGGTGCTCACGCAGGTTTCGAACGTCCGTCATGGTGCGGTCAAGTTCCCCCCAGGTTTGACCGCGTAGCTCTCAAAGCCAGGCGAAAAAATCTTGCCGTCTGCGCCACTCTGCGCTGCGTGTCGTGCTGTGTGCGAGAAGAGCCGTCGCTGCGCGGAGGTCACGGGAAGAGTGGGTCGCTTATTCGTTCGACCGCTTTATTGCCGCGATCAAAACTAGGTACACGCCACACACCAGACGACATGTACTCTCCCACCCGACAACCGGCAAAACGCTGTCGTGAGCCAGCCGCTTTTGCGGCAGCCGACCGCGGAGATCGAGCGCGCCGCGTGCGCGGAGATCGACATGGCGAGACCGTCATCCCGTACGATGCCGCTGGCGCGTCGGCGCGAGCCTGCGGCTCGGTGGAGGGCTCCACGCTCGGCGCGGCGGAGGTGCGCCGGACTGCACCACTCCCGCACCACCCCCGACTCGGAGCGGTGCAGTTCATATGAAACTGCGCACCGCTCCGGTGCACCGCTCCCGTGCGCAATTAGGAGCGGGGGTGGGCCAGGTGGCGTGCCCCTCTAATGGGGGGTGGCGTTCCCACGGGGGCTGCCTTCCCACGAGCTGGCCACATCTTCCTATCTCTTTGATATACTTGGTACATCTTCTCAATCGCTCGTGGCGAGGAGCTTCTCCGTGTTCGACGATGTCGAACAATGTTCGACATCGTCGAGTAACCGCCTGTCGCCCCCCCCAGCACACACGGTGCCAAGGGCTCAAACAACAGCACACAAACACAGACAGGTGACAGGGAGCAACGTGTGAGACTAGTGAGACTAGAGCTCTCGTCTCTCGGAAAAGGAAAAAAAGGGAGAAGAGGAATGGGGATAAAAAAAAGGAAAGGTGCGCGCGAGATCAATTGGAGATTTCTTCGATCATCTTTCAGGATGCTGGGCTTGATCATCCTGCCGGCCTTGCCGCGCCCCCTGGCCAGCGTTCAGGGAGGAGCTCCCGCCTGGACGGTTCGCAGCGCGGACGAGCGGCGGCAGCTGCGGGGGCCGGTCGCCCTGCGCTCGCCTCCAGTGGTGGCCTCTTTCCACGCTTCGAGCGGCGCGGCCAGTCCAGTCGCCAACGGGGCTGACTTTATGACGGCGCAGGGTGGTTGCCGCAGCTGGTCGGTGCGCGGCGCCGACGAGCGGCGCCAGCTCCGGCGGGGCAACGCTGCGCCGGACCGCGCCGCCATCACCCGCACCACCGCGCTGGCGGAGGCAGGGCCAGTCGAGGCCGGGCCAGTCGAGGCTGGGCCGGCGGCGGACGGGGCCGACTTTATGACCGTGCAGGGGGGGTGCAGCAGCTGGTCGGTGCGCGGCGCCGACGAGCGGCGCCAGCTCCGGGGGGGCAACGTTGCGCCGGACCGCGCCGCCATCACCCGCGCCGCCGCCGCGCCGGCCAACAAGGCTGGGCCAGCCAACTCGGCCCAAGCGTCCGTAGCGGCGGTCCAGCCCCTCAGCCGCAAGCGCATGCCGGGCGCGCCTCGCGATGCGGCGCTCGCGTGGTGGGCGGAGGACCCGGAGCACGCGTCGGTGCAGGGCGGCTGCGGCAACTGGTCGGTGCGCGGCGCGGAGGCGCGGCCCCAACTGCGCGGCTGGGTCGCCCCGACACGCACTCCCGATGCCAGCCGCCCCAGCGCGCCGCCCACCTGGGCGGACTCTGTCGAGCACGCGTCGGTGCGCAGCTCGTCGGTTGTCGGCTGGGCCCCCTTGCCGTCGCCGTGACCCTCCCCCGCCACACATGGGTAGGTGCAGGGTGGCTGCCGCAACTGGTCGGTGCGCGGTGCGGATGCTCGGCCCCAGCTCCGAGACTAGAGGCCTCGTGTTTCCCCCCCAAACTTTTGCCGAACCTCCCGCCCGCTTGCCCCCCCCCCCCCCCCCCCACCACGTCAAACTGGCACATGACTAGGTGCCCCAAGTGCAAGTCGATGAAGACGAGCTACGTCGAGGTACCTGCCACACACGAACGCCAACCCAGCGCGCCCCAAGTTGCCCCCCCTCCCACCGCTGTGCCGTGGCACAGGTGCAAACCCGCTCGGCAGACGAGCCGACCACCAAGAAGTGCCTGTGCACAGACTGCACGTGCGCGCACTCGTACCCATGCACTCCCCTCCAAACAGCCGATCGCAAGCCCCTTCCCCGTTTGGTTCCAGGTATCGATGGAAGTTTTGTTGAGACGGCGGCTAGTCCGTGCACCCCACCCTCCTGCCTGCACCAAGACGCCGGAACGCGCGGGCGGCGGCGGCGGCGGCGCGGCGGCGACGGCGCGCTCCGTTTTCGATCTCTGGCGTGGAACCCCCGTCCCGCACAGCTTTGCTGCTCAAGCGCGTAGTGCATGGGCCGCGCCCCCTTCAACACACAGCAGCTAGCAGTAGATCATTACACGGGGCGCTGGCTCCACCTCCGGCGGCGGCGTTTCTCTCGTGCCATCTCGATCTCTCCACACAGTGGTGAGATCAATAAATAAATAAATAAAACGGACACCTCTACAGGAGATGGGTAAAAAGGAACAGGTCCCCGCCCTGCGGTCTTTGTGCAGGGTTCTTTGTGGGTGTGGTCGGCGACTAGCCGGGGTCGTCCTCCCGATGGGGGACTAGCACTAGCCGTCTTCCACATGGTCCCTCGGGTCCCTGCTGCTCCTAATCTCGTCGTACATCCTCCTGCTGATCTCCGCAACATCCTGCTCCCTCCCTCGTCTCGCCCTGCGCGTCTGCTCCGCCTCCCCGTCGTCCGCCCTGCGTCGTCTGGTGACGGGTCCTCCATAGTCGGTTGAGGTCGCCGCCCTCCTCGTGCCTCTTCCCAACGTTTCCTCGGCAGCCGATGCCGTCTGCTCCGACTCCGCCGTCCCCGGGTCTGCCCTGCCCTCGTCTGCGCTAGCTTCTGTTTCGTCATCACTGATGTCCGTCCTCTTCTTTCTGCTCTTGTTGTACTCTCTCTCTTGTTGTATGCTTGTACATCGCGTCGATTCCTTTTCGCGTGAGCACCAGCCTGAAGCCCGCCCAGCAGCTGAACCGCTCCCTAAGTCGAAGGAGCATCATCAGTCTCACCCACTTCGCTCGCTGCCGACTGTCTCCGCTCCCTCCCGCTTGGGCCGCCGTCGCGGCCCTCGTTCGTCCCACTGGCTGTTGGCCTGTCCCCTCGTTACCTCTGTTATCCCTCCTCCTCCGCGACTCCCTCAAGGCTGGCCGGGCCTCCTTCCACCCAGCGAAGAGCTTCCTCAGCCACTCAATGTGTTCCTCTCTCTTCGTTATGCGCGCGGTAGCCTCATCGTTGAGCTGGATCCACCTCTGCACCGCTCCCGTCGCCGCCTCGGCCACGACTTGCAAGTTCCTCGTAACCCCGGCGCCAAGGTCCCTCCGGCTCTTCTCCGAGAGATCATCTACCAGCGCCGGCAACACCCCCCCGACGGCTGGGGCTAGTGCATCGTACCCGTCCTCATCCAGCACCCTATAGCGTGAGCCCTTTAGCGCAGCGACATGCGCTATCCTCAGCGTCTTCAGTGTATCCTTGGAGTCGGGTGCCGCCTGTGCTACTTTGCTGATCGCCGTCCCCGTCTGCGCTCGCGCTACTCTGAGGAACCATCTGGCCTGCTCCCTATTCCCCAGGCAGGCGCCGCTAAGCAAGTGCGCCATTGTCGCCCTAGGCGGGTTCTCATCTTCCTCGGTCCATTGCTGCGCGGCTTTCCGCACGATCGGACACAGCGGGTCTCGCTTTAGTGCCGCCCTCCTCGCCGCGTCCCTCGCGGCCTTACAGACGAGGCAGCCCCTGAGTTCGCTCCTTGTGGCGGCTCCCGGGGCATCTCTCCCCGCCTCTCCCCGTATGATCCTCTCGTGGTGCGCTCCGTGTGGCACCCCCGCCTGCTGCCGCACCCGCGCTCCCATGACGGTCTTTGTCACCACGTTGTGATCATCCACGTCGGCGAATTCAATCTCGCGCTCGCCGTGCTGATCCTTGATCCGCTGGCGCTTGTCCCATTTGTGTTTTTATGCGTGCATTGGCCACTGCACTGGGAGGTGTGAGGTCTGTGCGCACACAGCCCGCAGAGGCCCGCACAAAACGACTACGATAATATTGCGGTCCGTCTCAAACCCTACGCGCAACTGGGAAAATAAATAAATAAAAACGGGCACCTCTACTCACTACTGTGTGGTGTGTGTGTGAGAGTGTGAGAACTGAGATGGGTAAAAAGGAACAGGTCCCCGCCCTTGCGATCTTTGTGCAGGGTTCTTTTACGCAACTGGGAATATTTTTGTGGAAACTGAAGAAATTACGTAAGCGGCCGGCCTTGGCGTGGAGCGGTAGTAGATGATGCGGCGCCCAGCATGCTCTATCAAGTAAGACGAAGTATCATGCCCGTCGCCCCGCAGTGGCACACACGCGGTCACAGCGCCATGCACAAGCGCACCGAGAGAGAGGACTCGTGGCCGGCCGTAGTGTACCAGAAGGCGCGTGTGTTCAGTGCACACAGTCGATGTCGCGGGAAGCGGACTGCAGGGACTCCGAGCGAGACCGAGTCCGACTCGCCTGGGCGGCCGCGCCGGGTGGCCGGTGCCGGTGGCGCGCCCCGGGGGCGCCTCTGCCCCCCCCTTTTTTGATCGCCTCGATCAACGCGCGCATGTTGGGGACGAGAAGGCGAGTGACTCAAAACTGTTTTGAGTCAGCCTCGCTCGCGCGCTGAGGTACCGAGACTAAGGGCACCCTTCGCCAGCTGTGGTCACACGTTTCCGGACGGGACGACGACGACACAAGCCTCGCCCAACCAAGCCGCAGCGCCCACCCCCCGACGGCCGCCGACCACGTCATGCTGCAGCAATGCACGTCCGAACCATGGGAGTGTGCCCGCCTCGCGAGGCAAACGAGGCGCGGCTCGCGCTAGGCGCGCTTGCAGTGAGCGGACTGGCCAGTTGAACCAGGCCGCCTGTGGGATCTAGGACGAAAACTCGGCGGTGAACTTTGTGAAGATGTCCTTCATCGTCGCGTCGAGCGTCGGGGAGATCTCGTTCGTGTCGGCGATCTCCTTGAGGACCTGCGGCGATGGCGGGGCGGCGGCGGGCTCGGCGCGGGCGGCGGCGTGGGCGGAAGCGCGGCGCAAATGGGGGGGGGGGGGGGGGCTCACCGCCGGCGCCGTCGCCTTGACGTGCGCGAGGAGCTTCTCTTGGTACGGGCCGACGTCGGTGATGGCGAGCTTGTCGAGGTAGCCGCGCGTGCCGGCGTAGATGCAGACGACCTGGTCCTGGAACTCCATCGGGACGTACTGGTTCTGCTTGAGCAGCTCGGTCAGGCGCGCGCCGCGGTTGAGGAGGTACTGCGTCGCCGCGTCGAGGTCGGAGCCAAACTGCGCAAAGGCTGCGACCTCACGGTACTGGGCGAGCTCCAGCTTGAGAGTGCCTGCAACCTGCTTCATCGCCTTGCGCTGGGCGGCGGAGCCGACGCGCGAGACGGAGAGGCCGACCTGGAGCACATGGGCCGGTGAGAGATGCGCGGGGCGGCGGCGGGCGGCGGCTGGCGGTGGACAGAGCAAACAAGCGGCGGCGGCGGCGGGGGCGGCGAAAGGGAGGCGGCTGCGCGGTGCGATGCCGGGTGGGGCGCCGCGCACGTTGATGGCGGGGCGGATGCCGCGGTAGAAGAGCTCCGACTCGAGGAAGATCTGCCCGTCGGTGATGGAGATGACGTTGGTCGGGATGTAGGCGGACACGTCGCCCGCCTGCGTCTCGATGATCGGGAGGCCCGTCATCGATCCGCCCTGCAGGTCGGCCGACATCTTGCACGCGCGCTCGAGGAGGCGCGAGTGCAGGTAGAAGACGTCACCGGGATACGCCTCGCGGCCGGGCGGCCGGCGGAGCAGCAGCGACATTTGGCGGTAGGCGACGGCCTGCTTGGAGAGATCGTCCCAGATGATGAGCGCGTGCTTGCCGTTGTCGCGGAAGTGCTCGCCGACGGCGCAGCCAGTGTAGGGCGCGAGGAACTGGAGCGGCGCGGCGTCCGAGGCGGTGGCCGCCACGATGGTGGTGTACTCCATGGCGCCCTGGTCCGCGAGTGTCTTCATCAGCTGCGCGACGGTCGAGCGCTTCTGGCCGACGGCGACGTAGATGCAGTACAGCGACTTTTTGTCGTCGCCCGCGGCGTTGATTGTCTTTTGGTTGATGATGGTGTCGATGGCGACGGCGGTCTTCCCCGTCTGCCGATCGCCGATGATGAGCTCGCGCTGGCCGCGGCCGACGGGCACGAGCGAGTCGACCGCCTTGAGGCCCGACTCCATCGGCTCGTGCACCGACTGCGGGCGCAGAGAAGCGAGTGGAGCAAGCAAGCGGCAGTGCGGGGAGGGCCGCGAGTCGGGAGCCCCCGCCCGCAGGAGCGCGCGGTGGGAGCGGTGGGAGCGGCGGGAGCGGCGGCGGGCGGCGGCGGGCGCGGCGCCAGTGAGGGGGGGGGGGGGGGGGGGGGGAACACCCCTGGGGGGAAAAAATGCCCGGGGCCTTTACCTCAATCCGCTGGCGGCTGAGCTGGCCCGTCAGCGGCCCCAGGCCGTCAATCGGGTCGCCCAGCCCGTCCACGACGCGGCCGAGCAGGCCATCGCCCACCGAGAGGTCGATAATCGCGCCGGTGCGCTTGACGGTGTCGCCCTCCTTGATGGCACGATCGTTGCCAAACACGACGACGCCGACGTTGTCGTTCTCCAGGTTGAGCGCCATGCCACGCAGCCCCGAGTCGAACTCCACCATCTCCCCCGCCTGCACCGACTGCAGGCCGTACACACGCGCGATGCCGTCGCCGATCGCGAGCACCTTGCCTATCTCCTCCAGCTGCACCTCGCCGCCATAGTCCAGCAGCTTGGACTCGATGATGGACGACAGCTCCGACACCAACGCCTGCCCCTTCTTGGCGGCTGCGCGGGCGAGGGGCAGCGGCTCAGTGGGGGGAAGGCTCCTCTCCGTCCGGCGGGCCGTGCGTGGGAGGTGCGAGGTCGGGAACGCTTGCGGACAAGGCCAGCCCGCCACCGCCGCGGCCGTGCAAAGAGGACTTGCGGCAATAATGCATGTCGTGCAAAGCGCACCGGCAGGCGCAGACACGCGCAAGCCCCTCGAGAGGGTCTGCTGCAGCTGCGGCGCGGCGCGCTGGAGGCCGGTGCGGAGAGCCTGCATCTGCGGCAGCCTACGGAGCGGGCGTGCGCGCAAGGCTTTTTGCACAGTGCAAGTTTTCGTGCACAGAGCTGCCGCGGCGCAGGCGCGCAGCGGCCGGCCCGCGGTGCCACGCATCGCGAAGCCGACTCGTGTGTGCGCCGTACGCACAGCCCCACGGCCCCCGCCCCCCCGCCCCCTCGCCGTCTGCGTGTCTCGCCCCTCTCACAGGCACAGCTCGCAGCACACCTCTGCTGCTTGTGCGTCGGCGCTAGTCTCTCGGCGAATAAAAGAAACGCTCGTCGGGCATTTATTTCGACCGGAGCGCCGCGACCTGCAACTAACAAAATTAATGTTATTTTCGGCTCGCTGTCTTCTCTCCGTCTGTCCTTGCTAATCTCTCGCCTGACACAGGTACTTTCTTCACCTTGGTGACGAGATCGGATGAAAAGAATTTCACCAGCGAGGTTGATGATGATGTCCGGGACGGTACGTGCCTATTCTTGCCACGAAAAAGAATTTTACAGCGCGGCTCCCGTGATGTGCCTGTGTTAGTGCCAGTGCGCGCCAGTCCCGTGCCTAGTGTCGTGCGAAATAGAAACAACACGCCGGGTTTAGAGCTGGGAATAGATCGCCCCGCCCCCTCGCCGTCTGCGTGTCTCGCCCCTCTCACAGGCACAGCTCGCAGCACACCTCTGCTGCTTGTGCGTCGGCGCTAGTCTCTCGGCGAATAAAAGAAACGCTCGTCGGGCATTTATTTCGACCGGAGCGCCGCGACCTGCAACTAACAAAATTAATGTTATTTTCGGCTCGCTGTCTTCTCTCCGTCTGTCCTTGCTAATCTCTCGCCTGACACAGGTACTTTCTTCACCTTGGTGACGAGATCGGATGAAAAGAATTTCACCAGTGAGGTTGATGATGATGTCCGGGACGGTACGTGCCTATTCTTGCCACGAAAAAGAATTTTACAGCGCGGCTCCCGTGATGTGCCTGTGTTAGTGCCAGTGCGCGCCAGTCCCGTGCCTAGTGTCGTGCGAAATAGAAACAACACGCCGGGTTTAGAGCTGGGAATAGATCGCCCCGCCCCCTCGCCGTCTGCGTGTCTCGCCCCTCTCACAGGCACAGCTCGCAGCACACCTCTGCTGCTTGTGCGTCGGCGCTAGTCTCTCGGCGAATAAAAGAAACGCTTTTTGCGCATTTACTTCTGGGACCGGAGCGCCGCGACCTGCAACTAACAAAATTAATGTTATTTTCGGCTCGCTGTCTTCTCTCCGTCTGTCCTTGCTAATCTCTCTTCGATCCTCGCCTGACACATGCCTATTCTTGCCACGAAAAGAGCTGGGAATAGATCGCCCCGCCCCCTCGCCGTCTGCGTGTCTCGCCCCTCTCACAGGCACAGCTCGCAGCACACCTCTGTGCTGCTTGTGCGTCGGCGCTAGTCTCTCGGCGAATAAAAGAAACGCTCTTTGCGCATTTACTTCTGGGACCGGAGCGCCGCGACCTGCAACTAACAAAATTAATGTTATTTTCGGCTCGCTGTCTTCTCTCCGTCTGTCCTTGCTAATCTCTCGCCTGACACAGGTACTTTCTTCACCTTGGTGACGAGATCGGATGAAAAGAATTTCACCAGCGATGTTGATGTCCGGGACGGTACGTGCCTATTCTTGCCACGAAAAAGAATTTTACAGGGCGGCTCCCGTGATGTGCCTGTGTTAGTGCCAGTGCGCGCCAGTCCCGTGCCTAGTGTCGTGCGAAATAGAAACAACACGCCGGGTTTAGAGCTGGGAATAGATCGCCCCGCCCCCTCGCCGTCTGCGTGTCTCGCCCCTCTCACAGGCACAGCTCGCAGCACACCTCTGCTGCTTGTGCGTCGGCGCTAGTCTCTCGGCGAATAAAAGAAACGCTTGTCGGGCATTTATTTCTGGGACCGGAGCGCCGCGACCTGCAACTAACAAAATTAATTTTATTTTCGGCTCGCTGTCTTCTCTCCGTCTGTCCTTGCTATCTCTCGCCTGACACAGGTACTTTCTTCACCTTGGTGACGAGATCGGATGAAAAGAATTTCACCAGCGAGGTTGATGATGATGTCCGGGACGGTACGTGCCTATTCTTGCCACGAAAAAGAATTTTACAGCGCGGCTCCCGTGATGTGCCTGTGTTAGTGTCGTGCGAAATAGAAACAACACGCCGGGTTTAGAGCTGGGAATATATCGCCCCGCCCCCTCGCCGTCTGTGTGTCTCGCCCCTCTCACAGGCACAGCTCGCAGCACACCTCTGCTGCTTGTGCGTCGGCGCTAGTCTCTCGGCGAATACTTGGAGCACTTGGAGCACTTGGAGTGCAGTCAGTAACCTCACATCCAGGGCCGGTGAGCTGAGAAGCGCATCCAGCGGGCCGGATGATCGGGATCGGGCTACGGGCTAGAGAGCCCTGACCCCTATCTAGGGGGGGGGCGCGCATTCGCAGGGCAAGGGCCTTAAAGTAAACACGGGTCTCCGAGGGTTAGTTCTGCGCTCCGGGGTTCCCCCAGCGGCGGAATTTTTCCCTCGCGCTGTGGGTCCCCCTAGCTGCGGAACGCCCCCTCTACTCGGAGCTAAAGAATACTCTCCGAGGGTTAGCCCCGCGTACCAGGTTTCCCCTTAACTGCAAGGACGCCCCCTCTACTCGGAGCTAGTGGACACGACACTAACTACTGATACGAGAATACATACCGCCCCCACGCAACTACTCGAAGATAATACGAGAATACGCAGCTGCGAGACGCCTATAAAGAAACAGCGAGGTAAAGTTCGGCGGCTATGATAAACCGAAAGTTGTCGTAAAACGCGGGCGAAAGCAAAGCAGAGGGCGGGCGCTTTCTGCCGCAGCGATGCCCGCAGCCTGTCGAGCAGCTTCCGCGGCGCACATGCGCCGCGGGGTTGAACGACAGCCGCGCCTCTCGAGCCACCCGTGCCACGCGCGGCGACGCGCACCCTGCGCGCCAGTCGGCGCACTGGCAGTACTGCACCAGCCAGCACGGCGTGGAGCAATGCATCCAGGGCATTGTGTTGGGCGCCAGCCAGCATGCCTCAGCACAGAGCAAGAGCGCATGCTGCGCACCCTGGCGCAGCACCAGCTCGCCTCCAATCAGGCACTCTCACCACTGCACAGCCGCCCACGAGCGCCCGCAGCTGCACTGCTCAACGCTCAAGCTCAGGAGCCTCCCCTTGTTGTCGCAGCTTTGTGCAGTGCAGCGTGCGAGCAGCGCAGCGCCAGGCAGACCCGTGGCACGCCCGGGCGGCTGTGGGACGGAGGCCCGCCGAGCGAGTGCGAGCCGCATCGGCGGCCATGTCTCCCGCAGCCGTGAGCGAGCGGTGCAAAGAGGCAGCGTCGCGCATGCTTTTCCGTAACGGCCCCGGTCGAAGAATAAAAGAAACGCTTTTTGTGCATTTACTTCTGGGACCGGAGCGCCGCGACCTGCAACTAACAAAATTAATTTTATTTTCGGCTCGCTGTCTTTTCTCCGTCTGTCCTTGCTAATCTCTCTTCGATCCTCGCCTGACACAGGTACTTTCTTCACCTTGGTGACGAGATCGGATGAAAAGAATTTCACCAGTGAGGTTGATCGTATTTCCAACGCCGCAAATCTGAAAGATCGCTTGATGAGTCCGGACTGCAAATTCACGCACGCGCGGCGCCCCGCAAAATCGACCGCAAATTTCTTCCAATGCGCCCCCCCGCGCGCGTCTCGTATACCGGTGCCGGTGCCCGGGTCCACCCGGCCGCAGGGCAGAGCTCGCAGATATACACACACAGCGCGCAATGCGGCGCAGCTGCGCACTAATCCTCCGCGTGCAGGGCGTGGCCCCGCCCAGCCAGCAGGGACGACGCGGTGAGGAGCAGCAACTTCATCACGGTTCCGAAGCGCCCGTCCCGAAACGCGGTCATCTTGCTATTTTCGCCCGCGTCTCATCACAATAGCGCCCGGCGGCGGTCGGTCTTGTAGCTCGATCGGTCATACGAGCGTCATTTTGTACCCCCCCCCCCCCCCCCCCTCCTCATTCCATTCCTCCTGCCTCGCCACCCCGCCCTCCGACGCCCTCGGCCTGTCGCCATCTCCCTTCGCCCCCCGCCTCTCTCACCCCACCCCTCCCCCTCCCCCGCAGGTGCGACGGAGGCGTGGGTGCTCTCTGCCCGCCAGCTCGCCACGATGGCAGGCTCCTTCGCCGGCATCGGGCTCATGTGGCACCTCGACTTGCCGCTACGCCGCTCGCTCCCGTTCGGCGCCCTGCTCGCCGCCGCCGCCCAGCTCTCCCCGCTCCTCGTCCTCCTCGCCAGCGGGAGCGGGGTCGGCGGCGGGGAAGGCGGCGGCGGGGGCGGCTCCAGCCTCGACGGCAACGCTTCGGGCGTCGCGGTGCTTGCTCACTCACACCAAAGACACAGCCCCCGGCCCAGAGCATCGCGCGCTCGCGCCAGGCCGACCCCACCGCGCTCGTCGCAGCGCGCCCGTGAGCGGGTCCGCCGGCGCGTTCCGTAGGTCCTGCTGCTCGAGCCGCTGCTGTCGGCCGCGATGAGCGCGTGCGGCGTGGTGCCCGTCCTCGCCCTCGCCGCCGCCGCCGCCGCCAACGAGGGCGAGGCCACCGGTGGAGGCTCTGCTGTCGTGGACGCAACCATGACACGTCCAGGACGTGTCCGTAGGCGAGGGGGCCGCCTACGGGCTCGTCGGCGCGGCCGACGCGGCGGGTGCCCGAACCCGCCCCGAGCAACCGCCCGGAGTCACACATTTCCAATCACCCCTCCCCCCACCTTCGCCCCAGGTGCCCTCGCGGGCGGCTCGCTCTCGACGGTGGCCGTGGCGGCGCTCGGCATCGGCGGCCCGCCGCACGGCGGTTGGCGTAAGCTGCCGCTCTTCGCGGTGCTCTGCGCCGCCTCCAAGCTCGCCACGGTGCCGCTCGTACTGCTGCTGCTCCGGCTGAGGGAGTCGGTGGCGGACGGCGCGGCGGCCGAGGAGACGGGCGGGTGGAGGAGGAGAGGAGTGGAGGCGTGACACGCGGAAGGCGCGGGAAGGGGGACGGGGGAAGGTAGGCGGAGGCGGGAGAACGGGCGCGCAGTGCGTGCCGCAGTCCGCAGAGAGAGATTAGTGTTACGCTCGTACCGTTTTGTGGCGGCGGGCCGGACCCCGCCAGCCGCGCCCACGCTGCACGCTATGCAGACTCGAGAACTGCACACACACGCGCACACAAAACACCAACAAGAGTGCCATCACACACAATCCCCTGAAATCTGAATATTTAACGAAATAAAACGGAACTTGTCCTTCGACCTTCAGTTTTGCAGAGCGAAAAAACCCAACACATATAGGAACCAGGGCAAGGCCCCCATGGCCATGCCCCATCCATCACACCCGCGCTGCGCTTGCTCTTGTTGCACACGCGGCGACGAATGGATCGACCCCGGTCCCCGCCCGCGGGCAGCCTCTACACACCAGAGGTCAGTGAGAGCGGAGGTAACATCAACAGCAGCAGGGGCCCGAGCCTCCGAGGAGGCTGCCCACGCGCCACGGTGAAGCAAGCGCATCACGATTCGATGCAGTGGCAGTTCCGCATAATCAGGCGCTGTGTGTCCGGTACGATGTGGTGCTCAGGCAGCGACGAGAAGAGCAGGTTTCGGCCATCGTCGTGTTTCGGCCACACCGCCACACCGCAGCGCACGCCGTTGCCGTCCACACATTTGCCCTCGCCCTTGCAGTCATTGTCGCTCGAGCAGCACATGTTGGTCTTTCCCCAATCAGGGTGGTGGCTCCACCCCCCTGTGTTTGGGACGTTCGCTGGGCCTGGCCCGTAGCACTTGCCGAGCTTTTTTCCCGTGTGGTTGCCCTGCTCGTCCAATCCCCCGTAGGCGAGGAGGTTGTGGCCTTGCGCGGTGCCGGGGTTGGTCGTGTTTCCGTCGAACTTTTCGTAGTCTTTCGACCAATTCCCTTTCCAATCCTCGTAGTATTGCATGTCGAGCAACGTCATCATACCCTTGTCCTCTGCAGGGAAAGCAAACAGGGGTTGATCGTTACTCGGAGCAAGAGACGGGGGGCACTACGGGAGGGGAGCACCATGATCGAGAATGTGGCAATGCACGACTTGCCGGCTCCGAAAGTGATCGAGCTGCGTCCGCGGGGTGGCGGGAGAGGCGGTCAAAGGAGTAGCTAGGAGGGAGATTGCACAAGGCGGACGGGAACTTATTACGTTCGTGCGAACGCGGAAGGACGCGTTGAACTGGGCATATGCCTGCGGCGTGCAATTGTTGCCTCCGCAGCTGTCATCGGAAATGGGCGCGCACCACTTGGCGGGGATCTGGAGGACGTCCCCCCAATCGCCTTTCTGCGCAGGGGGGTTGGTTGGGGGGGGTCAAGTGATGCCGCTCACTGCTGCTGCTACTGCCGTTGATGCTGCTGCTACTACGTTGCGGTCCGAACCTTGAAGTAGTTCTCGAATGGGCGCTCCCCGGGTTTCGAGCGCTCAAACGCCTTGGGTCGACCCGCGTTAGTGTCCTGATTCCAATCGCGGTCCTCGGGTCTCGTCCCCTCAGGCCCCGCGGGGTAACCAAACTCGTCGTAGTCGACTTGCAGCTGGAACCTATTCGTGCGAGTGAGCCTTCTGCGATTGGCTCAACTACAGCAACCGCTGCCTCTAGCGTGTTCGTACGGATTGACGTGCCAGTGGAAGGCGTGGAAGTTCACCCCTTTGATCTCGAATTCCTGGAGGCTGCCAACCTATGCGCAGTAGGGACCTGCGGCTGAGATCGCTAGGCACCGACGGCAGTTTGCACAAGTAAAGCACCGGCATGCTGTAGGTGCGCTTGGGTTCCATCAGGTACTCGTTCGATCCGACGGCGTCCGGATTCGGCTCTGTGCACGTTAAGGCGAGGGTTTGGTGCGCGTCGCGGCCGTGCGTGCGGGTGACGTGCTACATGGAAGGAAAGGGAGCAGGTGCGACATGCTATGGTGCACACCATCGTGCATGTCAAATCCTTTACCGCCGTAAACGTGTCCATTGATGAAAGGAACCCCCCCCCCGGGGCCCCATCCTTCCGTGTGGCCGGAGGGGTAGGCCCCAAAGTGCAAGCGGCGTTGTCCCTCGGGCAAGTAGCCGGCCTGTTCGGTGAGCTGCTCGTCTGTCAGCTTGGTTAGGTCGGCCAGGTAGCACGGGTGGTTGACGCTGAGCTCCGGCAGCTCGCAGCGGGACACTCCTTCCTCTGCTATCGCCAGGATGGTTCCGAGAGGAACATAAACAATATCACGCTTCGAGTTTGCGCTGATCTCCGCGGCGTTGATCAACGTGTTGGTGATGTTCGCTGCGGTCTGTCCTGCTGTGAGATTAAGGACATTGTCGCACACATCGCTCGTTGAGTCTCCATGGAAGTCATAATACCAGGCCTTAATCTCGTATTCCCAGCAATCTTTGTACTCCGGGCCGCCGTCCACGGCGCACGTCTTCTTCGGAGGCGCATCTTCGAATTGGGGATTCTTCTCGCATCTCACCAGTATGTCGGCGCGATTGCCCGAGCCAAGGAAGGCGTCTGTCGGAAACGGGGAGCGGGGGATATGAGGGATATGGGGGAGGCGGGGCTAGACAGGGAATAGAGAGGGGTGACGGGTTGCGGCCAGTCACTCACAACTGGTGCGGCGGGGCGCGTCGCTGAGGTAGATGCCTGCGGGCGAGAAGGCAAGCGGGGTGAGTAAATGGCTCAAGTCGACGTGGCGTGAAGTTGAGTAGAGGTGCTCGTCACCGTCCTTGGCGATGAGCTCCATCTCGCAGCCTTCCGGCATCGAGAAGTACAGCTGGTTGTCGATGTTGGCGTAGACGATGCGGAAGCGCACCCACCCGTCAGCGGCGATCGAGATCTTCGGGGCCACCTCGCCGTTCACGAGAAAAAAGTTCTCTGGCTCGGAGGGGCTCTGCCACACCTTGGTGTCATCGCATGCTTGGTCCACATCGATGTGACCGTTGGCGAGGGCTAGCTTCAGGTTGTCGCGGTCTCTCTGCCAGATGCTTTCGATGATGCTGTTATGATTGTCTTCCGTCCGGCAAGCCATGGAGTTGTTCAATGTGGTATAGTCCATCAACACGTTGTTGTACGCCTTGCAGCACTTGACCATGTCATCCGCCCTTCCTTTGTTGGCATGCACCGTCAGTCCCAAGACAACCAATTCGACTTCTGGAACAGGGCCCTCACCGTCGTATTCGCCCCCCTCGAGGAACTTTGGTAGCGTGCCGGGCGGATCTCGCACGATGATCATCCCCACTCCACCTCCTCCAGCGTGGGCGGCAGTGGAGCCGTGCTTGTGTGGGTGGTACCAGTGGGTCCCTGGCATGTGGTCCTCCGGGATGCGGTAAACGTAATCGAAGTGCTCGCCGGGCTCGACAGAGATGAACACGCTGTCCGCGGGCATTTCGCCGCCAATGTGGAGACCGTGCGTGTGAACCTGGAGATTTGTGGACGGAGATTGGTTAGCACACATCACGGGCGGCCAGCAGCGGGCAAGGAGTGTGTACATTTGTGACTTGAAAGTCATGGAAGTAGTTGTGGACGCCGCTGGTGTTGACCTTGGGTCGCTGGAGCCCGTTCTTGAGGGTAATCTGCGCAAGCGTGGGAGCGGGCGACGGGTCCCTTCACCTCCACACACAAGGCGGCGCGAATGGGAGCGGGCGGTGGGCGGGCGTGCCTTGAGCGTATCGCCGGGCCAGATTTCAATCGTCGGGCCGATGGGCGTCGCTTCCATCTGGTGCGTATCGTTTCGCTGGTAGCCGCGGGTGCGCGCGCTAAAGCCAGACTTGGTAGTAAAGTTGACCTCCGTGAATACGAGGTGGCAGATCTTTACCGGGGGCTGCTCGGATGTGTCTCGGGGTAGGCAGTGCGATTGCTCGTTGCCTGCGGGGGTGGCGGCGGTGAGGGCAGCGGAGGTGAGGGCGGTGGAGGTGAGGGCGGCGGAGGTGAGGGCGGCGGAGGCGAGGGCGGCGGAGGTGAGGCGGTGGAGGTGAGGGTGGCGCGGTGAGGGCAGCGGAGGTGAGGGCAGTGGGAGGGAGGAGAGAGGCGGCAGGGAGAGTGGAGAGCGGTCGCAGGGAGGTGAGGGTGAGCCAGGAGGGCGTCAACAGTGGGTGTGAGGGTGGCGCAGGTCACCGAGCAGCTTCGAACGCGTCCCGAGCAGCAACGGCAGGACGAGGTGCAGAGCCATTGATGATCTGCGCCCGCCGCGCCGGTGCCCAGATTCGGTCGATCAAAATGCCCGTGTTCGACGTGTTGCACGATTCGTGTCGGGTTTGTCGGAGATTATCGGATTCTTCTTCTCTCTCTCCGTTTTCTTTCTTTCTTAGTGTGCCAGTCCGCGCCAGTCCGCGCCCTTGTCGTGCCAGTGTGCTGTGAGAGAGGCTTGTATTGTAAGAATTCTCTGTTCCATGAGTACCGAGACGTGCCCCCCCTTCACAAATCAAGACGTCTGCAAATGCTGAGTAGATGCTCGGCGCGTAGGAAACATGCAATTGAGATACAAAACCACTCGGGTGAGTCACTGAGAGTTCAGACACGCAGGCAGACACGCAGGGTTAATGCACGCGATAGATCTCTACAGGTGTGAGATAGCAGCCTTGCCGGCCGCGCCCAACTGCAAACTAAGTTCGGCGGGTTCGTTTCCGTTTAGCAAACGAGGCGGGCGTGTAGGCGGCACGAAACAGCTGCGCGCGTGCCCGCGGATAGCTGTTACTCAGCGCCGTGCCATCCCGGGGCGGAGCCTACCTACCTATTGCGGGCGCCAATCGCCAGGCTCCGTGCCCCACCTACCTACCTAACTTACCTATTCCCAGGCCGCGCAAGCGAAGCGGAAAAATACCCGTTAGCCCTCTGTGAATAGGCTCCCACCGCGGGCGCCGCCGCCGCTCCCGTCTCGGCTGGCGTCCCAGCCGCAGGCGACTCGTCTGGCATGGCCCGTTCGCGGCTACCCGGGTAGCCGTCTCCCGCGCAAGCGAAGCGGTTTTTTTACTTTCACCCCCCCACCCCCCCACACACCACCGCCACCTACCTATCTATTGCGGGGCCCTCTGGGTACCTACCTATTGCATAGGGTCTAACCGTGGAGAACAGACCCCCTATCTGGGTAGGAGCCGGAACCCTGCGGTACTGGGTCATCACTGGCTAGCTGTTCGGTTCCCGTTTGCGAGTATCGGGAATAATGGGGCAGCCTGCTCATGCTGGAGCGCACGCACTCGCGCAGTTTCGAAGATGTCTCGTCGTACAGTGAGAGCTCGGAAGCGAGCTTTGCACGGCGATCGAGGATGGCGCGGTTCACCCCCTTCACCTCTCCGTGTATGAGTTTACGAGGGTGAGAAGGAAGAGCGTTGCCTGGCAGTAGAAAAAAAATTGCTTTAGTAGAAAAACGGGCACGCATAATCTCCCCCCTCCATTCCTGTCTGTGCCCCCCCCCCCCCCCTCCCACACGCAGTGTGCCAAGCCCCCCATCGAAAGCAAGAAGAAGTATTTTTGAATCCGCATCTCGGCTGCGCAATTGGAGCACTTGGAGTGCAGTCATCAACCTCACATCCAGGGCCGGGGAGCTGAGGAGCGCACCCAGCGGGCCGGATGATCGGTATCGCTATCGGGTTACGGGCTAGAGAGCCCTAGCCCCGGGGGTGCGCGTTCGCAGGGAAAGGGCCGTAAAGTAAACACGGGTCTCCGAGGGTTGGACCCGCGTACCGGGTTTCCCCTTAACTGCAAGACGCCCCCTCTACTCGGAGCTAGTTAGTGGACATTACACTGTACACCACGCCCAAACACACAGACACTTGCTTAGTCCTCGGTCCCGGAGCTCCACCTTCCGTCCTATTCGTTCTCTTGCTCGCTTGCCGAGGGAGCGTCATATACGACGGCCGGTGTTGTAAATAAATAAATAAATACAACGGACATCCCAAGCTAGGGCTGGGTCGAGGACAGACACGTCCCCACCTTTGCAGGATTTTGCAAAAGCGAGGGGGGAGGGCGCATCGCCGCGCGGAGAGGGCTGGGCACAGGGCACAGGGGATCTCTCTCGCATAGGATATGCACTCGGCGGCACGAGGGCAAGGCTGGGCGTCCTATTTGTGCTCCCCCCCCGTTCCCTCGTTCTTGGAAGAGGCTTTCTGCGCTCGGCCTTTCGTCTTCGCCCGCTTCTCTCTCGATCTCTCAGCTCCACCGGTTCCGAGCCAAAGCGTGCATGCCAGCATGGACTCCGCCGCGCTGCGTACGATAACCCTCGACCACCGCCAGTACTTTGTCGCCGCGAGTGCCGTGCCCGGCGGCGGCGTCCAAGTCGCACTCACCGACGGCGCCGACTCCTGGAGTGGCACTCTCCCCGCGTCGGAACTGACACCACCAAACCGCATGGACGCTGCAGACTATGCGAGGCGTCTCCGTGACGGGCTGCTCGGCCGCGCATCGGCAGTGGGCGACCACCTCGAGCTCGAGTTGGTGCCGCCAAGCGAGCGCAAGCTGGTTTGGCGCGCCTCTGTGCAGCACACCGGCCCGCTGCCGCTGCGCTTCGCGCTTAGCCAGGCACGCACGGCCTCACTGCATGGCCGCGCCGCGGCGCCGCGCCGCGCCCACCTGAGCCGGCGTGGCGTGGCAGGCGATCCGGCTGCCTGCGGAAGGGTCACCCGGCGAGACAGCGCGGGCGATGGCGGCGCGTTTGGCCCGACACGTGAGCGAACTGCAGGCGGAAGTGGAGGACGGCGACGAGGCGGAGCGCCGGCTGGCGGACGAGGCGGGACAGGTCCACGCCCTGCGCGCCGGCGTCTTGTGCGCCCAAGCCGAGGCGGTTCCCGAGGCACGCCGGCGCCGACACACGGGCCTGTTGCCTCGGCCCCCTCGCAGCCGAGTCCCTCGACGCTCGCGCAGGCGCGAAAAGCCATGATGGAAGCACTCAACCGCATTAAGTTGCGCTGCTCGCGGCTCGATGCCGCGCTCGAGCGATACGAGCGCGGCGGCGACTCATTTGGAGCGCTCTCCGAGGCCGAGGGGAGTCCCTCCGAGAGTGACCACGAGTCGGGAGGCGGCGCCGCGAGAAGGGAGGGGGTGCGGGGCGGCGGCGCGGGCAGCCTCAAGCGCCCCGCCTGCACCGGCCAGACCAGCAATAAGCGGCCCGCTACACTTGCAAACGAGACGGCCGCGGCAGCAGCACGACCAGCAGACCTTGCCATGAGCGAGTCTCTCGCAGACATGCTATGAGACATCGCTCTGAAATCGCGTTCGCGAGTAGGTGTAGACTAGATGTGCGTTTCAAAGAGGCTTTCAAGCAGGCGATCGTCGGTGTGAGGTGTGTGTGGACGACACACACGGTCTAGCCGAGCAGGGTAGCACACGGTGGCTCTCCCCTCTCCGGCTCCCAGGGGGCCCGGGGGGCTGGTGAGTGTGGCGCTCCCCGGCATGAACGACACAAATCGGCACCGGATTCACGCGCTCTCAAGCAGCCCCCGCCTCTCTACTGCTTGGGCGGCTCGGCGATCCCCAGCTCCTTGTAGAGCTCGGCCATGCGCTGTTGCATGTAGGCGCCCGACTTTGCGTGCGCCTGTGGGGACAAAAGTCCAAACCGGGCGTCTCAGATTCGAGTGGGGCCAGGCCGGGCACAGCCAAGTCTCACGCCTGCTTCATCGCGGCCGCCACCTCCGCCGAAACCGCCTCGGCGCCCTTGGCCACCATTTCATCGCTCACCTTGACGTCCAGGGGCACCTGATATTCAAGCCCAATGGTGGCGTCTAAGCGGTGCTGCCTCGCAACCTCGCCCCCCATCCCTCCCTGGCTTCCTGCATCGCCGTGATTTTGACGAGGATCGCACCCTCGTTCGTGGCAACCTCCACCTCGGTCTGACCCAGCTCCTCCTGAAGCGCTTGGATCTTTTGGCCAAGCGCCGCGTACTTCTTCATGTTTTCAGGGTTGAACATGTCCTTGGCGGCCTTCATCTGCGAGCCGGTGAGTGATTGGTCGCTGGACTATCCTCAGGGCTTGCCGGCGAGCGGATCCACACGGCGGCGCACACCTGCTCCATGAAACCTCCCATCCCGCCCTCGCCGTCCGGCTTGCCCCCTGCGCCCCCAAACATCATGCGGCAGCAGCTGCTGGACGACGCGCTGCTCGCAGCGGCGCCAGCTGGCAGCCGCAGACCCGCGGCGGGCAGGCGGAACGCGTCGCACGACAGGCAGAAGGAGGCGAGCAGCACGACGAGATCGCGGGGCGTCATCGTGTGCGGCAGTATTGGAGAAAACGGTGCGCGACCCAGCGACGCGTGCCGGCGAGGCCGATTTTCTTAAACGGTCTTATAAGAAGCGGCCCCCGGGAGCGTGGAATAGGACCGCCGCAAGCGGCGTGGCGTGGAGCGGTTGAGCGTCCCTCCGGGGGCCCCTCTGCGCCGGGGAGGCGTTGTTGGCGGCTAGGACGCAAGCGTCCGTCGCCGTTTTCAAACTCGGGGCCCACTCCGCTACGCTCCGACCCGAATTTGGAGGGCCATGAAATTTAAGGTGTTGCTGCGCAAAAGGGGTGGCGCGCGGGCGCGCGCGGCGGCGGGCGCCGAGCGCGGAGCGGCGAACAAAATGACGTCGGAAAGCTTTGCATCAAGTGTAAAAACTAGGCGCCCGCCCTAACTCGCACTCATCTGGGTGACGGACAATTCATTGGATGAGCATCAGCGAGCAGAGGTGCGTGGGCTGAATCTAGATCGCACGCCGTGGCATATGACTTGGGTGGGCGTGCGACCGCAGCGCGCCCGCCGTCAGCTCGACGGGGCGCGCGTGTCAGCTAGAAGTTTGCCAGTAGAGCTATCCTGGTCTTTCCGAAGACGCGCCTCGCGCCACGGTTGCCAGCCGTGCCTCCGCGAGAGTCGCCGGCCCCTTCGAGCCGTCCCGTCGGCACTGTCCCTGAGTGCGTCCCGCCTTGGCGGAACGCATTCGGCGAGGACAGTCCTGCCGGCGGGAACGTGTCGCGCGCCGGCGACGATTGCGGCGTGGTGGTTGCGTGTATGAAGCGAAGATGGCAAGACCACCGCCCTGCATCGCAGCGGGGAAGATGAGGCAGACTCCCTAGGGTGGGCGACGGCTAGCGCACCACACACCTCTCCTTAAAATCCCTGTGTGGTGGCGGCGTGCCGTCCTCCCATCCCTCCCTTGGGTTGTCTGTTTTCTTTCTTTCTTTAGATGAGAGGACGAACCAGTGGGAATCCAGTTGTCAGATGTCACGATGCACCCGAAGGGGACCCCAGCGCCGGCATCATCCGTAGTGCGTAGAGGCACGAGTGTTCGAAGAGAGAGTGGACCTGAGCAACGACATGACTTGGAGGCAAGATCGGAGTGGGAGTCAGAAATGTGGTCCTTGCGCGAGGGGAGCTCGATAGACTCGAGGGGCCAGGATACGCCGCGAGGAGGACGGAGTTGCGCCGAAAGGCAAAAGAAACCGCGAGAACAAGGGACCGGCAGGCGGCGGCGTCGCAGGACGAGGCAGAAGAGAACGACGCGACAGAAGAAGAAGCGACAAGGGAAAGAACGACGAGAGTGGGACGACCGCGAGGTGGCATGAAGGTTGCAGCGAGAAGCGGCGAGAGACTGCGAAGAGAGATAGGAAGAGGCAGACTCCCTAGGGTGGGCGACGGCTAGCACATCATCACACCTCTCCTTAAAATCCCTGTGTGGTGGCGGCGTGCCGTCCTCCCATCCCTCCCTTGGGTTGTCTGTTTTCTTTCTTTCTTTCTTTGTGCCTGTGATAGTACTAGCACGCGCCAGTTCGCACCTGTGTCGAGCCTTGGAGCACTTTTGGAGCACTTGGAGTGCAGTTATCAGCCTCACATCCAGGGCCGGGGAGCTGAGAAGCGCACCCAGCCTGTCTGCTGTGAGAGAGAGTTGTTTAAATTCTTTGTGCGACAAAAAGAATTTTACGAGAAAACAATTCAAAATTCACAGCCACAGTTCGAAACGACAAAAGAATTATGTTCGGCAAGAATTATTGATATTTTGCCGGTTTCCTCGGTTTCGCCTCAGATTTTGCAGACCGGAAACGCAAAGTGCGGGGACCCTCTCGACCGCGAGGTAGTTGGCATGATGGAGCACCGGGGGGGGCGGGGGGAGGAGGGCGGCCCATCGAGGGGAGGGGGGGGGGAGGGCATTCTTCATGGAGTCGGAGGAGGAGCAGTTCACCTTCGAGGAGTTCTACTGCACGCTGCCCCCGTGGGCGCGCGGCCGGCAGAAGGAGGTGCTGGCCGCGCTCAAGCGGCTCGTCAACGGCTACAGTGTGTCGCCGGCGAAGCTAATCATGGACGACGACGACGACCAGAGCGTGGACATGGACGAGCTCGTGTAGTCGTGTTCCGACCCAATCCTGAGCGCGGTCTCGAGCTCAGCAACTCGGACGACGTCACGAGGAGTGATTAGACGGGGAGAGGTCGCTTGGTGTCTCTAGTACTTCGAGATACTAATTTATTCACAGCTGCGGCGAGCGTGTGCGGTGTGACCCTCGAGCCAACCCGACCGACCCCCCCCCTCGGTCTGCGCTCCGACCGACCGGACCCCCCCTTCGGTTTGCGGTCTTCCGCGGCCGCCGACCGGACCCCCCCTGCGGTCGGTCGGTCTGCGCTGGGCTCAAACCGCGAAGTCGGCCTGTTCACTACAAGATGACGCTCGTATTAGTTCACGCCGAAAAGTACGTCTAACGCCTCCTGCTAGCTGGGGCACGCTCCCACGCGGCTGGGGGCCGCTCTCCAGCTCGATTAGGGCGCTTTTCACGCGATGTTACGGAATTACGGATTGGAGGGGGGTGGCGGCACATAGGGGGAGGGGGAGACGCGCATCTACGAATCAAGCGTGGTGATCTGGTGACTGGGTGTGCCGGCCCGGGGCCCGTCCCCGCGCTCGAGCCGGCCCGGCGCCGCCTGGGCGCTGCCGCTGTGTGTGTGTGTATATGGGGGGGGGGGGGGGGGGGGGGGCTATCTCTCGACTCTCGGACGCGCCAGTCCGCGCGCACAGTCCCACCGGGGGAAGTTTTTGCATCTGCCCTTCCCCCGGCCGCGCCCTCCCGCGCCGCCCCGTGCAGCCGCGGGACACTCCCGCCGAGGCCCGAGCGAGAGCCGCAGAGTGCTCGAGTCCTCCGAGAGAGTCCCAGTCCGCCCCGCCGTTTTCGCAAACGATTATTTACGTACCGTGTGGGTCACTAACTCTCCACCTCTTCTAACTAGTACAACCGGACCGGCTTGCCCATGGTCGACTTGATGTAGAGCACCTTGATATTCTGCCAGTTCTTCTTGAGCAGCGAGACGAGGAAGTTGATGGAGAGCTTCAGGTTATCCACAATCTCCGACTCTGACATCCCACAGTGGCCGACGGCGACGTTGAGGCAGAGCACCTTCTTGAGCTGGAACTTGATGGTGGCCTTGATCTCGTCAACCTTGTTGGAGAGGTCCTCCTGCTGCTGCACCAGGGTGGGGAACTTGCCCGCCTTGTTCAGGCCGGGGCCGAGCAGCCGCGGGATCTGCTTGATGAGCGACTCGGAAGCGAGGAACGCGTGGTACTTTTTGGCTGCGGAGCAGGGAGGCAAGGGAGGCGGCGGAAGCTGAGTGAGGGCGGCAGCCGAGTGACTCACAGGCGAGGGGGGTATGTGGGTTGTGGGGGTGGAGGCGTTGGGCCGGGTGGATGGGCCGGGGGCGTCGGAGGGTGGGTGGGTGCGACTCTGCGCCGGCCGCCAACTGGCCCTCCACAGTGGGTCGCCCAGTTGATGAATGGGGCGAGGAAGAGGGCAGGCGGCTGGGGCCACGCGCACCAAACTTCTTGATGAGCTTCTTGTTTTTGTTGAAGTTCTTGAGGCCGTCCGCATTCTTGTGATCCAGGCCGAGCGAACCAGCCTGCGCGCGGGCCGGTGCGGTGGTGGGGTGGTTTGGGGCGGGGGTCGTTGCGCGCAATAGCGCGGGGGAAGTGGCGCGGCGGTGCAGCACGCGCATCCCGCGCACGCCTTTTCGCAGTGAAAGGCATCGCCAAGCACGCAGACGCGCATCTTGGGGCGCGGGATGTGCGGCAGCTTGATGTTGCCCGCGAAGCGCTTGTCCTTTTGCGGGTCGTAGTTCTTGAGGCCAATCTGCAGCTCGATCGTCTCGAGAAACTCGCGCTTCTTCTCCTCGGAGCCCTCCAGGACTTGCTGGATGCAGGAGCGCAGGTGGGCGTTCGCGATCTTCGCCATGCTGCCGGTAGCCCTGGAGGTGCGGGGGCAGCGCGGGATCAGGACGGCGGGCGAGGGGTGCCGCCCAGTCGTCTGGGACTTACGCGGCGCTCAGGCCTCCCCCTCGGCGCGCCGTCCGGGCGGGGGCGGGGCGCCGCTCCCATGCCCTCGGAGCGGCGACCGTGCCGCAGATTGGGATGCGTGGGCGGGCGCGGCCGGGTAGGGGAGGGAGCGGCTAGGGCGTGCCTCACACCACGCGCACGGGTCTGCGAGTTTTTTTCTTCTTTGCCTGTGTAGAGGAAGTAAGCCGTCGATGTGCACTCAGGGACGGTGCCGACGGGACGCGGCTCGAAGGGGTGGCTCCGCAGCGCGGCTGGCACTCGTCGCAGAGGCCTCACCTTCGAAAAGTCGGGCATGGCTCCACCCGCAACTTTCTCGCTAACACGCGCGCACCGCCGAGCCTGCGGCGGGCGCGCTGCGGCCGCACGTCTAACTTCGTCATAGTGCCACGACGTGCGGCCTAGATTTAGCCCACGCGCCTCTGCTCGCAAACACTCACCCATTGAATTGTCACTGCCCGTGAGTGCGAGATAGGGCTAGCAGTAGGCAGCTAGCCTCTGAGGAGGGCGTCCATAGACACCTCACAAGACCCCACACACGGTCTCGTCCGTGCCTCGCCGGCCGGCGAGATTGCTAGAGGCGGAGCGGTCTGCTCTAGTCTCACATGTTACTTCTAGTCGTCTGTTGTTTGTTGTGCCCTTGTTTGTTCTCTTGGCACCTTGGAGTGCTGGGGGGGGGCGACAGGGAGGATGTGGCCTTGAGTTATGTGTACGCCAACTCAGGGTGTGTGGCAGCCAGCTGGCTGTGTGTCTTGTGAGCCTGTTTGTGTCTGTGTGTCGCTCGTGCGTGTCGTCATCATCTGTCTAGCCGTCTAGCGTCCACCCATACCGCGTTGGTGTCCAGTCCGAGCCTGGCTGTTCTTCACCTTTCTACCTACCTACCTACCGGTCGAGAGGTGTGCTGTGAGAGAGGCTTGTATTAAAAGAATTCTTTTCTTGCGGTTGAGATTAGGGGAAATAACTGCGAGCGGCTGCAACCTCGCCCTCCTCCACCGCCGACCGCAGACAGAAAGCTGTTTGACCCGAGGACGCCGGCGGTGCTGCCGGAGGAGCGCCTCGCGCCCTTCTTGAGCACTTGAGCACTGGATAGATAGGATCGATTCCGCATGGTACGGGACCCCTCGATCGTCTCGCCCTCCCTCGCTGGTGTGTTCATTGGGTGGGGTCATAACAAACACGGTACAGGATCGAGGTGCACGCTGCTGGAGCAGTGTCGTCCCCCCTCTCGCCCTTCTCCTTGAGCTCGGGGAGGGTGCTAGTATGACGTGATTGATGAGCCCGATCGATCGTGCGTCGTAGGCTCTAGCGTAAAGTTAGCCCCGTAAGCGCCGCGGGCCTCTCTAGGGGCCTCTGCAGTCGTTTGTTTGACGCCCGTGCTCAGAAGGAGAGAACGGCCCCAGCTTCGGCTGAGTGAGTGAGGGCTGACAAGCTGCCGAGCCCAAATAAATCACTGTGAGAGTCGTGTTTTCTTGTTGGTTTTCAAAAATCTCTCTCAGACTGGACAAACAAAAACGCATGAGCGAAACCTGTCAGAGATGGCTGACTATACTTTTCCTCTCGCACCCGTCTCTTTTCCTTTCCTTTTTTCTCTAACAGCACCCTCTCTTTTCCTCTCTATTTTCCCGGGGAAACCATCAACTTTTCCGGGCTCTGAGCCGAGTCTGAGGCTGGTTTGGGCCCAAAATCAGCCAAAATTAACGGCAAAATACCGGGTATTTTGCGGGTATACCTGGAAACCCGGCTCCCGGGTATATACCTGAAAAATACCCGGTAATGTGGTATGTTGCCGGTTTCCTCGATTTTGCCTCAGATTTTGCCCCAGAGACGCAGACCAGCTCTCAGACTCAGAGACTATGGAGAGTTCACGTCATGACGGTTAAAACGGCTGTTAACCGTCATGACGTGGTCAACATGTCATGACAGCGGCTGCGAAACGACAGCAGCAACGACGGCAGCAACGACAGCTGGTGACAGCTGGTGACAGCTGGTGACAGCTGGTGACAGCTGGTGACAGCCAGCTGCCAAGGAGGAGTGAAAGGCACCAGGAACAGTGACAGCCATAGTGACAGTGACAGTGAAGCCAGTTAATGCCAACGACAGGCGGTGACAATGTCAGCGCGGGGCCCCGCGAGTGACAGCGACAGCGACAGCGACAGCGACAGCGACAGCGACAGCGACAGCGACAGCGAGGCAGCGCCACAGGCACAGCCGTGAGGCAGCCATAGCCCTCGTGAACGAACTTGAGCTTATTCCAGCCATAGTCATCGTCTACGATCCACATGCAGACTGCCGGTGACAGCATGCACCTTGAGAGGTTCAACCCGAGGTGTGTTGCTCAATGCTCTGCGCGTTTGCTTGTGATCGTGATTTCAAGGTCCCAATCCTCGCGGCTGAGGATTGACACCGTTCGCTCGCGTGAGATTTTTGAGCGGCAGATGAACCAGCGCTGGAGCCCATCACGGCACATGCTGGAGGAAGGAGGGCAAGGGTTTTGCAGATTCTCCGACTCACGCCCGCTGCTGCTGACCGTGCGTGGCTACTGTTGAGAGGGTTTCTCATGTGGCGTCGGGCGTGCGAGTGAGCGGTCTCGCGCGCATGCATCTATATCTTGAGTGTCCTGTCTCTCTCGCTAGTGGCACCACACACTGTCCTGCGGGGGTGCTCATGACAGCAGCAATGACAGCAGCAATGACAGCAGCAATGACAGCAGCAATGACAGCAGCAATGACAGCACAGCAGCAGCAACGACAGCGATGACAGCAGCAATGACAGCAGGAATGACAGCTGCGCAATTACAGCAGCAGTGACAGTTGGACCGTCGGGGATGGTTACGACAGCAGCAACGACAGCAGCAACGACAGCAGCAACGACAGCTGGTGACAGCTGGTGACAGCTGGTGACAGCTGGTGACAGCTGGTGACAGGTAGGTGTCACTGTCGCTGTCGTTTGCTGTATGACAGCTGGCAGCTGTCATGACAGCGGCTAACCGTCATGACAGCGGCTAACCGTCATGACGTGAACTCTCCATAGTCTCTCAGGGAAACTCGCGAGTCGGAACGCGAGTTTCCAGAATGGAGAGCACCAAAATCCCAAACACCCTATGTTTTCCCTTGAAATTTCCGGAAACGCAAAGTGCTGGGGGCCCTCTGTTTTCCTTTTTGCCGGAAAACATATGTATATGCAGGCCAAGTCAGAGTCCACCCCCGGGTATGTTCGTAAGAGCCAGCGTTTCCAAATTCGAGTAGGTAGGGGGTTATCTTGACACTTGAGCACTTGAGCACTGGATAGGGTCGATTCCGCATGGTACGGGACCCCTCGATCGTCTCGCCCTCCCTCGCTGGTGTGTTCATTCGGGGGGGGGTCATAACAAACACGGTACAGGATCGAGGTGCACGCTCTGCTGGAGCAGTGTCGTCCCCCCTCTCCATCATCTCACTGTGAGACGTCGGCGGTGATGGCGGTGTGACCGACCGAGCTACAAGAGGAACTTGTTCTGCAGGATCCGGGATAGTCAGACGCACTACACTGGGCCTGAGACCGCCCACGACGTTTCCCTTCGTCTCGGGTCTGTGTGGGTTCGAACCACTCCGGAATGGGCAGGCCCATCGATTGAATCATTGTTTTTCCACCTGTGGAGAGAGAGAAAGGGCCATCTTGAGCACTTGAGCACTTGATAGGGTCGATTCCGCATGGTACGGGACCCCTCGATCGTCTCGCCCACCCTCACTGGTGTGCTCATGGGGGGGGGTCATAACAAACACGGTACAGGATCGAGGTGCACGCTGCCGAAGCAGTGTCGTCCCCCCTCTCCCCGACGGCGATGGCGGTGTGACCGATCGAGCTACAAGAAGAGCTTGTTCAGCAGAATCCGGACCGTCGGATGCACTATATAGGGCCGTCTGATTTAATTGTGAAAATTCCTGTTGTGCAAGAGCGGAGAGAGGGCTCGGACGGGGCGCGTGGCGGGAGAGGGCAGGGAATGGGCGAGGGGGGCGGGAGGGGGGCTCAGCCGTGCAAAAAGCATCAATTAATAATAATAATAATGAAGAAATATTGCTCGGCCGTCCATGGAGTCCGTCTCGATCTGGAGGAGACCTAGGAGGAGACGGCACGTTCACATTGTCGTAACCGAAGAGGATGTTGACCTTTAGCTCTCGGGGTTATCTAGCTTGGTTGGATGGATGGAGAAAGAAAGGAAGGAAGGGGAGAGCGAGCGAGGTGTGTTCTCTAGGCCCCTCCCTAGTTAGTACTGGGAGAAAAGCAGAATTCAATTTTACAACGAAACTCCCTCGCACAACATTGGGCACGGGACTGGCGCGCAAAGCAGAAAAGGGAGGAGACGTGGTTCACCGGGGTGGGACGTTGAGAATCCGGCTCATCCGGCGACTTCGACGGACGTAAAAGGGGCAAGTTTGGGCCGCCCCGAACAAAATGCGCCCCCGGGGAAGCACCGAGACGGACGTTGCCTCAGAGGCGACCCTGCTCGCTGTGGCCAAGGCCATCGCCTCAAGGGTCGGGTCTCCCTCGACGACGGCGAACAGCCAAACAGCTCTCCCGCAGCTGCCCGGATTGAGGCTCACTGGATCAAGGCTCTGCGAGCTCAATGCCGACACACATCTGGGATGCGCCTTCATCTTTGATTTGGTGCCCGCGTCTTGTTGCACGTGCGGCACCTGCAGCTGGGCGCGAGTGCGGGCAGCACACACGGAGCTGGAGCTCTGCGCAGAAATCGCGGCACTGCTCGCTGCAACTTCAATGGCGCTGTCGCTCGAGGACCCTGTTCTGGTCCTGGCTCTGGCGCTGGTCGAGCGCATGCAGCACCTCCTGGAGTGCGCCACCGTGCGGCCGATTGTCCTCACCGCCCTGGCGATCGCGGCCAAGGAGTGGTACGATGACGAGGTGACGCTGGACGAGTTCCGAGAGGCGCTGCCTCACCTGCGCCTCTGCCGCCTGCATGAAATGGAGAGCGAGGTGCTCAAGATCCTCGACTACGACGTGCTGCTCGTCGACACGACGTGGGGGCAGCTCAACGCCGAGCTGGTGTCGGTCGCCGACGTGCAGCCCCCCTTCCTGCAGAGCCTCCGTGCAGGCTACGGCAACGTGCTCGACGCAATAGCCGGCGCCTGCGACGTGCAGACAGCGTTCGCCTCGCCGCCTGCGCAGCAGCCGATCGAGGCTGCGGCCCGACGACGATCGAACGGGCGAAGAGGGCCTCCAGCGCGGCGGCCGCCGCTGGCGCTCACGCCGCATCCGAACCGTCGACCCCCTTCGCCTCCGCCGCTCACTTCACCCCCGCGAAAGCGACCCGGTCGGGGAAGTTCCGCGAAAAACAATGCCCTCCCTCTCCTCGCCGCCGCGGCGCGCGGCCAAGTGAGAAGGTTCGGCACCCAAGCGGCTGTGCGTCGGAGGGAGTGAAGGGTGAGTCAGAGGTCGGGTTAGGTCGGTGTGTGTGTGTGTGGTGTGTGTGTGGTGTGTGTGTGCGGGTGTGTGACTGACTGTGTACACGTGAGAGAGACGTGCGTACACGTGAGGTCTTCCCGGTGTCGGCGTTTTGGTCATATCGTTTCGCGGGGCGTGTTGTGGTCAGGCAGTGCGCCGGCCATCGTAGGAATGATGTGAAGGGTAACAGGTAAGAGTCTTTTCGCGTCTCGTCAGTCCACACACCACGCGTTCTGCAGGTTTGTGCACCGCTGGGGGGGTTGTGCACCGCTGAGATAGCTTAGGGGACCCATAGGCTTAAAAGGTTGGGCCCTTGGGGCGCCTGCGGCTTAGACGGCTTAAAACCTGCCTAGGCAGGTTTTAAGAGCTGCTGGGCAACCGAATCATTAAACGGTCTTAAACGCCGAATCCGTTTAAACGGTCTTAAACGCTTAAAAGGTGCGGGAGAGCTCCCGAGGTCGATGGTCCGGGAGGCTCCCGGAAGACGCCGGAGCCCGGGAAGCTGGCTACAGTCAGCTAGCACGCGTCCCCCATCATGTGAGTGTCTATGGGCTCCTGGCCAGTGCACCAGACTTACAGATGTGTCTTCAGAGGGTGGCGGGTTTGTGCCTAATAACGGCAGTATTGGAGAAAACGCTAAAAACGAACGGCGCGGAACCCAGCGACGCGTGCTGTGAAGCCGATTTTCTCAATCGGTCTTAAAAGAGGGACCCCCTCTGTGCCTGCAATCTCTTAAATGGCAATTTAAGCCCCCAAACCTCCTTCACTTCTTAAAAGCTCTTTAAAAATCCGGCCCTCAGAACCCTAGGGGTCCCCTAAGGAGATAGGGAGAGGAGGGTCGATTCCGCATGTGGTACGGGACCCCTCGATCGTCTCGCCCTACCACAAGTCGGATGCTATGTCGCAGATGTTGATTGTTGTTGCTAACAGTGCCGGGACGCACATCCTTTTTTTGCCCCGCGGCCGACACAACTTGAGGTTACACAACCTCACCGCTGAGAGGTTGTTGTCCTCACTGCGAGAGTCGTGATTTCTTGTTGGTTTTCAAAAATCTCTCCGCTCCCTCCCTCTCACACCCTCAGCCTCACCCACACCCTTGACCGATTGAGTCGTAGCACACGTAGGCCGCAGGTCGGTCCATCAGGGGACTTCGTGAACTGTGAACTGAAGCGACCAACGATTTCATTGGCAGATCAGGCATTGCGTGTTTTTAAATCGTCTTGTCCTTTCGCCTGTGCGGGAACGTTCAGGGGGCTCTCCCACATAGATGTTACCCCGGAACGCGGAAGCTCCGGCCGCGTATTCGTATTATTTACGTTTCTCTATGCCAGAGACCGCATGGATGGCGGCCGATTGGGTGAGCTCTCCCACCCCGGGGTTGGTTGGGCGAAAAGAAAAAAGAAAAACTCACACGAGGGATTCTAGGAGGACAGGGTCCCCACCTGCAGGAGATGAAAAGCAGACACGTGCTAAAATATGCCGCGAGGAGGGCAGAGTTGCGCCGAAAGGCGGGAGGGAGAAGGTAGCCGCGAGAGCTGCGAAGAGAGACAAAGAGGCAGACGCCCAAAAGGAAGAATTCGGTGTTTGCGCGCGAGAACCTGGGCGCACCACACTGGTCTTTTGAGGCCTCTGGTCTTTTGAGGCCTTCGTTTTCGAGGCCTTCGTTTCGAGGCCTTCGCCCCAGCGTCGGATGGAGTACAAGACGGCGAAGGCGCTCGAAAAGCTCGACGCGCGCAGCACGCAACGGCAGGGCGCGCTCGAGCTCCGCGCATGTCTCGAGGCCGGCTCCCTCAGCTCTCTCCTCAGCGCGCTCCTGAAGAACCTGAGGAGGGCGCCGGGAGTGGTTGCCTCGTGCGAGACCGTCTCCATTTTGGCCGAGGCCTTTGAGACGTCGCCGTTGGAGTGTTTGCCGAACGCAGTCAAGATTGTCACCGCCATCGTTGCGCAGATTGGACGCGGCGACGCTCGCCAGCGAGAGACTTGCGCCGCTGCGCTTGGCCGGATAGCTGCAGCACTCTCGCAGTTCCCGCCGGTTGAGGGTGGGCCAGCTTTTGGCTCCGTCGCGAGCCTGCGGCTGGCGGTCCTCTTCTCGCCTCTTGTCACGGCCCTCTCCGCTCCAAACGCCGCAATGCAGGAGGGGGCGGCCATCGCCATCGTAGCGGTCCTAGAGCGCGCTGCCGATGCCGACGTGGAGGTGTCCATCGGGTCGCTCCTGCCTCGGCTCACCAAGTCGCTCGCACAGTCGCTCGCGCCACAAGCGGCTTGCCTCGCTCTCGCCGCCGCGATTGACCGCTCGCCTCGCCCGTTCACCGCCGCTTCGACGCCTACCGCCGCGGCGATTGTGACTGCCATCACAAAGGCCCCCAACCCCCCCCCTCCCCCCCCCACCACCACCACCACTCCCGCCGCTTCACGAGCGCCTCCCCCCTCGCTCAGGTCCTCGCCTCGTCCGACCACCGCGCGCGTGCCGCCGCCGCGCGCGCTGCCGCCGCGCTGTTGGAAGCCCTCTCCCACGATTCTAATGGCGAGCCGCCACCCGCGAGCGCGGCTCTGATCTCTCCGCTGAGGGCGGCGCTCGAGGCGTGCCTCGGCATGACCTGTTAGCAGCATCCGGTGTGGCGTTCAGCGTGCACCCGGTGTGGGTTGTTAGGCGTTGCGCTACGATCGTGTGGCCGCGGTGCGCTCGGCTGTCGGCGAGGCTCTCGCCGCCATGCCCGCCGGGGTGGCACCAGACCGGGCGCCATTACGCAAGCCTCGCGTTCCCCGCCCCGGGGCACTTCCGACGCGACGGCTGGCCGCCAGCCACGAGGGGATCGACGTGGTCCTCTTCAAGCCGCCACCCGGCCAACTTTGGGAGCCGCCCGAGTTGCCAGAGGCGCAGGACACCACAGCGAATGCGACCAAGGCTGAGGCGAAGAGCAGCTCGCCGCTGCTGATCGACCCGACCACGCCACATTTGCCGCCGGCGCCGCGGTTGGTTGTGGGCTCCGGGGAGGCGGAGCGGCGGTGCAGCGCATCGACGGAGGAGGCCGCCGCTCTGGGTCAAGGCGCCGCTCTCAACGTCGATTTGGCATCCGCCTCCACCCTAACGCAACGGCACGCGCGCGGCTGTCCCCCGGCTCCGCCCCCGCACCCGGCGTCTCCCCTCACCGACCCGCTCGCCCTCAGGCGGCTCGTGACGGACGGCTCGATTGACAAGGAGAATGCGCAGCTCGCATCCTCGCACCTGCTCTCCCCCGCCTTGAAGCTGGAGGAGTGTGTCGAGGAGTGTGTCGCCGCGGCCGTCACCGCCACCGCCGCAGCTGCCGCGCCAGCCGGCAGCGGCAGCGGCAGCGGCAGCAGCGCGACACCGGCTGCTACGGCGCCCCCGAGCGAGGCCCCCCTTCTCTCGCCAGCCCAGGCGCAGCACGCTTTTGAGGACCTCGCGGCGCGGCGACTGTCGGCGCTGCCTGCGGATCCGCCGGAGCGCTTTGAGGAGTCTGCCGCTGCTGTCCCTCCCGACTTCGGAGAGCCTGAGGAGGCGGAGGAGGAGGCGACGGAGGTAAAGGAGAACGTGTCACCGCTCGGCGCCGTTGCGGCGGCCAGCGGGGAGCTCACGGCGGAGCTGCGTCCGCGAGTGTTGCGCTTGCTGAGCGAGGACACCGAGGCTGCCAGCGCCGACGTCGCCGACGTCGAAGAGTCCTCCCTTTCCGGAGCCCCCGGCGGAGCTGCGTCCGGAGAGGGGCTGCCGTTCGACGGCGAAGCGGGTCGCCCTACCGAGGGCGCAGAGGCGGGAGACGACCTGGCGGAGGAGGTTCAGGCGGCGGTCGCACTTGCCCACCCCCATTTGCAGCTTGCGCCCTCACGAGTCTGGGCTGAGGTCGACCATCAGCCCGCGCCGCAGCTTGCGCCCTCGGAGGACTTTGAGGTCTTCCGCGACGGGCCGGCCTTGCACAAGACTAGCGAGCAGCTCGTGCTGGCGCTGCAGGAGCGGCTCGATCGCGCGGTGTCCGAGATTGACGCGTTGCGCGCGGCTCTGTTTGAGGAGCGCTCGTTGAGGCAGGCGCTGGAAAGGCGCCACCTTCTCCCTTCCGACTAGGGCGGCTGGCTCCTTACCGTGGGGCTAGGAGAGGGGCAAGCGTTCGTCACGTCTGCCTCTCGCGAGGTCAGGTCACCTCGACACTATGAGTCTACGACAGGTCTCTCGTGTCGAGTGTGTGCAGTCTCGCGCGATGGCGATATGGCACTACCACTCTCACTGCGAGGCGTCGTTGCAGCTTGCACGTCGTGGCGAGGGGGGAGAAATTGCATGAGAGATGAGTCTCGTAGGGCCCTAGGGGGTTGTAGGGGGGTTGTGCGCGGAAGCTCTGCGAGCTCGGCGGGGGCGGCACACAAGACATATGTTCTACGCTTCTACCGACACACAAAAACTAGAGAGCTCTCCGGGTCCCGCTCCCGGGGACGAAGCCCCCTACGAGGTACCCCTATGAGATGTAGCATGTAGGATCCGCCCAGAGTGCAAAGACGAAAGAGAGCAGTTCAGCAGCATCGCGCACACACTCACACACGCACACTCAGGGCCGCAGCAGTCGGATGCTGTCGCACCGGGGCTGCAACCTTCACGCCTCACCCGCCTACGCCTTGGCGGAGAAGCTGCCAAAGTCCATCTTGAGCGCAATCTTGGGCTTGGCGGCGGTGACAGCGGCACCGGGCGACGCGGCCACCGCGCGTTGCTTCTTCGCCTGCTCCTCCCGGATGGCAACCTCCATCCGCGACCGCGTCTCGGTGGAGAAATTTGCGACAGAAGCGCGGAATGCGTCCGCCGACCGGCTGGCGAGCGCCGTGAGGGCGGCGTGCGCCACCGCCGACAGCTCCGCGCCCACCTTTGAGGGCGGCCCGTCCGCGGCGACGCTCATGCCTGCCGGGCGACGCCCGTGGGTGGGAGTGGGTCCGGGCCGAGGCCGGCAACAAGAGCGGTTGGGCACGGGTGGAGAGCGGGCGTGCAGAGGGGTGCACCGTGGATGAGGAGCGGCAGCGTGAGGGAGAAGAGCGCCGGCGCCGCCTCAGCTGAGCTGAGCGTGCACGCGAGCAGGAGCAGCTTGATGGCGCCGAGCCGGTCGCAGCCTACACAAGACCGCCGGGTGTCAAACACGCGTGTGGAGGATGCCGATCGTCAACTGGCAGCGCCGCCCGTCTTAAAGGAGGCTGCGACGTCGGGGAGCAGCTCAGTCAGGTAAAAGTGGAGGAGGTCCGGCTGCTCCTTGATTGCTGCGAGGAAAGCGAGGAGCGCAGCGTGCGCCTCGCCCTGCGTCTCGCTCGCCACCATCTCGCGCGCGGCTGCCGCCACACCCGTATGCACGGCCGTGGCGCCACCGCCCAGAGGTAGCCCCTCCACCAGCGCCAGCACCGCGCGCAACATCAGCCCGCGCGATGCGACAGGCGTGGCCTGCAGCACCTCGAGCGCGCTGGCGGCGGCACTCGTACGGAGCGTTGCCTTTGCGACGGCGAGACCGGAACTTGCCTCCTCCAGCCGCTCATCGGCATCGGCCGGCGCGGCGCACCGCCTGCGCAACGTCGCCACCGAGCTGAGGCACGCCTCGCGCAGCGCAGCCGCCGCCGCCGCACCCGGCGGGTCGGCAACCGGCGGCGACGTCGCAACGGCATGGGTCACGCGCAGCACGACGGTAAACGCGGTGGGCAAATACGGCAATGCCGCGCCGGCTGGAAGCGAATCTGGGAGCGTGGCGATAGCTTCCACTGCAAGCGCCAGGGAGCGCAACTCGGCAACAGGGAGCGGCTGCGGCGGCGGCGGCTGGCAGAGTGAAGCGGGAGCGCGCAAAGCGGGGATGGCGCGCAGAGCTGGCGCAGCGCAAAGTTGTTGCGCAGCGGCGACAAGGCGCGCGGCGTCGGCGGGCGAACGGCCAAGCGGAGGGACGAGGTCGCCCGTGGGGGGCGGGGCCGCGTATCCCCCAAGTCGCGGCGCGAGGTGAGCGGCGACGGCGGCAACGGCATCCCGCATCTGCGGGTGAGGTGACGCCTCGCCCAACCGCGCAAGCAGCGACAGCAACAGCTCGAACGAACCGGGGGGCAACACATCGGGCTGCAAGTAAGCCTCGCTGAGAAGCTGCGGCAATGCGAGCGTGCATGCCGCCGCCTCGTCGTCCCTCGCGTCTGGTGGCGAGCCGTCAGCCGGTCGTCGCTCGGCGGCGGCGGCGAGCGCGTGCGTGCACATGCCAAGCAACAAGTCGAAATCTCGCCGCGCCTCCCCTGCCTCGATAGGAGTAAGTGTCGCCGATGCATGCGGATCTTCGGGCCGAACCTCGCCGCCGCCGCCGCCGCCGCCGCCGCCGCCGCCGCCCCGGCCTGCAACCCACTCTGGCGTGGCAACCATCGAGAGCGCGGCCTACGCAACGTCTCGCGCAAACATGTGAGAAGACGCCGCCCAGCGGCGAACCATGGACGAAAGGGCGGCGCCTCGAAGACTAACGGCGCGGCATGCTCGAGGTGCTCGCGCGAGGCTGTCGCGGCGCCTTGCACGTACAAGTGCGGCACATAGCCCTTCGCGGCGCGGCCTACCGCAGCCGCCGCAGACGTGTCATCCCGCGTCCCGGCGCGGCACCTGCACCTGATCCCTGGCGGCGGTGGCCGGCGATCGAGAGTGCGGCGTGATCGCGCAACAGCCCCATCCAGCATGAACGCAAGTCCACTAGCGACGGCTGCATCTGCTTGCAGAGCTCGGCACGAGCCTATGGATCGGGTGATGCACCGCGTCGTAGACAGCGACGGGAGCAGTCGCATGGTTGAGCGCGGGCAGTGCCTCAGGCTCCCGCGCCGCCGCCGCCTGCAACGCCGCCGCCGCACGCAACGATGTGGTTCGGACCATCGTCGCGGCGGCGTCGGAGAGGGCGGGGTAGGAGATGGCGGCGAGGGCGGCTGGCGTTAGCCGCTTGGTGAGTAGCGCGAGCAACTTGCGGATGGCTGCAGGGTCGACCTGGATCGTGGCAGGGGTGGACATGGGGACGGGGGTTGGGGACGGAGCTGGGATGAGGTGCGTGGGGTGGTGGTGGTGGCGGCGGCAACGGCAGCGGCGGCGGCGGCGGCGGCGGCGGTGGCGGCGTTGGTGGCGTGGTGGTGGATTTGAGTGTGTGTGTGGGGGGGGGGGGTCGACCTGGATGCCGCCGCTAGTGGTCGAGATGGCAAGAAGGTAGCGGGCGAGCAGCGCAGCACCCGAAGCAGTCAGGGACGGGTCCGCCTCGGGGCCGAAGCAAGGGCGCAACGCCGCGCCCAGCTGCGCGTGCGACTGCTCGAGGAGGAGGTGGCCCTGGTAGTCGGGGTCGGGGGCGGCAGCAAAGCGCTCGACCACGTCCAGCAGCATCAGCACGCCGGCGGGGCGCATCGCCTACGGGGACCACAACTCCGGGGATCTGTCACGGACTTGTCCCGCAGCCTCAGCACGCCGGCAGGCACGCGGCGCCTCGATCCGCGAAGTCGCGACGGTGAAAGCGACCGAGACGAGGCGGCCCAAATGCAGGACGAGCCGCTCCCCGCTGCCGCCCTGGCGCTCGGTCTCCTCGCGCGCGAGCGTGAGGTCGTAATGCGCGGAGTGGTCGGCAACGTCGAGGAGACGCCGCACGCACTCGGCGGCGTAGAGACGCGTCTGCCAGCGCGGAGCCACGTGCGCCCACTTCGCGTTCTCCTCCGCCTCGAGCTGCGCCTCCTTCTGCCGCTTGCGATCCTCCTCTTCGTCCTCGTCATCGCCACCCACCGTCGGCAGCCCCGACGCGTTCTGATCCCACCCGCTGCCCTCCTCGCCGCCCGCCTCCTCGTCGTCTCCGCGGTTGCTTCCTCGCAGCTCAGCCTCGCTCCGCACCACCTCCTGCACCACATCGCCCAACGTGCGGAGCCAAAAGATGGGCCGCTGCCCGCCATCTGCGTGAAGCAGCGAGAGCGTGACGCGCTTGGCGGCGTCGAGCGCCTCCCGGTCCACCTCGCCATCCATCAAGCTGAGCAACGCCACGGCCGCCCGGCCGAGAGTCGACGGCGGCATCGCGTAGCCCGTGTGTCCTGTCGCCCCGCCGCCAGCCCCGGCGACGCCAAATTCGCGCAACGCCTCGACGGCGGCAGCGCGCAACCCTGGGTGGCGGGAGGCGAGTCCCCGCAGCACCGCCTCGTGGATCGCCGGCGGCGACGCGGCGACGGCCGAGGGGAGCGTGCCACTCGGGAGCGAGAGGAGGAGCCGCTCGAAGCGCAGCTCCTCAGCGAGCAGCGCCTCGGCGGCGCCGCCGCTCCTGCCGTCGAGGGGGTGGGCACGGCGCGCAGCAGCGACGAGGACGCGGCAACGGAACAGCATCGCCGTGTGCTGCCCCCCTTTGTGCTGCGGCGGCTTGCCAGCGCCGGCCGCCGCGGAGAGCGAGGGCAGCAGCGACGCGGCGAGCGTGGTGGACAAGGCGGCGAGCCCCTGCGCCGCCCTCGCTGTGAGCGGCGGCGCGGGCGCGAGCGCGACGGCGGAGACGCCCGAGAGGGTTGCACCCGTCAGCGGCCTGAAGTCGCCCCCGAGCACCGCCGCCACGCGTGCGAGCGAGTGCAAAGCCCACTCCGAAGCGTGCCTGCCGCCGGCCGGGGGCGGCGAGGCAGTGGCGGTGGCGGTGGCGGCGGCTGGGGTCGGCAGTAAGCTGCAGAGGAGCTGCACGCCCGACCGCACGCGCCCAAACGCCGCGTGCTTGTCGGCGGCAGCGGCGGGCGCGGAGGAGGAGAGCAGGAGCCCGAGCGCGAGCGCGTGGCCGGCGCGGGCCTCCTCTTTTGCCTTCGTGTCCGTGAGGAGCTTGGCGGCGGCGGTCGAGAAGGCGTCGGCGTAAGCTGCGCCGAGAAGCTGGCCGAGCAGCCCCACCGCCTGCGCGGCTCCGCGCCGGACGGAGACGTCTGGCTCGGCGAGGCACGGCGCGAGGACGGCAGCAAAGGCGGGTGTGAGTTCGGGGCGAAGAGCGGAACGCGACGGCTTGGTGGCAAGGCGCTGCAGCGACCCGAGCAAAGCGGCGCAAATGTTGACCAACCCGGACGGCGCCTCGTCCTTGGCCGCGTCCGAGCCGCCGCCGCCGAAGAAGCCGCCACCCGTGCTCGGCTTGCTCTCCTTGGTGACGCGGGCCGCCGCGTTGCCCAAATGCCCGAGCAACTGCTGCCGAACGTCCGAGGTCTGCAGCCGAAAGACGGCGCCGAAGAGGCCAACAGCGGCGTCGAGGCAAGCACCCTCGCTCGTCGCATGCGAGCCCCCACGTAGCTCAACCAGCCACTCGCACGAGCCCTCCGCCTGTTTGCAGACCGAAGCGTAAAGAATGCGGGGCTGTCAGCTCGAGCCGTCGCTCCCCTGCTTCGCCTCAGCGCACGTGGCGCCCCGGAGAGGCTCGCAGAGCAGTGACGCGACGGGCGCGTCGGGGGCGGTGGCGGGTGCGAGCACGGCGTCGGCGGGCGCGAGCATCGACGCGAGGGCGGTGCAAATGGCGCCATGCGTGTTGGCGGGCTCGACGATGTCGGCGACCACGAGCGGCATCACCACATTCAGCACCTACGCTCGGCCGCGGCGAAAGCTGTGGGATATCCTGCCCAAGGTGAGGCGCCTCCCCGAAGCCGCGCGCCTTGGCGGTGAGCGCAGAGGAGGGTAGAGCGAGTAGCACCTGCTCACAGTTGGAAACGTCCAGATGTGGTTTCCACACGACGCTGCTCGTGCCAGCAGCGCGAGCAGCACCTCGTAGAGCCGCGCGCGGAAGAGCATGTAGGCGGCGCGGAAAGGCTCTGACATCAGGCGAGGCGCGTGCTCGCGGCAAGCGGCGAGGAGGGCGAGCGAGGGTGGGACAAAGGTCGAAGTGACCGGCTTGAGGAGGGGCAGCGCCGCCGACTCGGGCATGCGCTCGAGGAAGGCGCGCCTGATGAAAGGCCAAGGTGAGGAGAGGCTCCACGCTCGCTACTGGGGCGCGCCGAGGGGGCGCACAGAGCGTGCAGCGCGTGCGCGCGCGCGTGCAGCTCGGCCTCGACCGCCTCGCGCCGCTTGGGGGTCACCTCGGGCGGCGGAGAGGCGAGAGCGCCCTTGAGCAGCGCGTAGAGCCGCGTGAGGCGAGGCTTGGCGGAGAGCCACTCGGTCGGGAGCGAGAGGAGGGCGCGCACGAGCATCCAGCCCGCCGCGCCGCCGGCGCCGCCCGCGGCAACGAGGTCGGCGGCGGCGTGCAACGCAGCGTTGGCGAGGGAGGACGGCCCCCCGTGCGGCGTGCGCGCCATCGCGCCGAGCAGCGTGCCCACAGCCTGCGCGTGCCCGAGTAGAGCGGCGGTGGCGGCCTCCCTCGGCGCGCCCTCCTTCGCCGCGGCCGCCTCGGCGGCGGCGGCGCGCAAACGGTTGAGCGAGACGTTGAGCAGCGGCGCGAGGTGCGACGGGAAGGCGAGGACGAGCGCCCAGAGGCAAGCGCAAGCGGCCAGGCGCAGCTGCCGGACGGGCGACGCGGCAAGGGAGAGGAGAGGCCGCTCGCCCTGCAGCAGCAGGTCGCGCGCGTCGGCGGCGACCTCGCGGAGCTGCAGCAGCAGCAGGTAGAGCTGCGAGAGGCACACCAACGTCAGCCCCTCTGGGGAGGCGCGGCACGACGCGTGCGCCGCCAGGGACGTGGCCATCGCCTGCTGCCCGCGCTCCGAAAGCCTCTCCCCCAACCCGGCGCGCAGCGCGTGAGAGATCGCCTCGGCGGCGAAGTCGCCCCGTCCGGACGCCTTGCTGCCGCCCTGCCCCTCGGCGGCGCCGTTCAACATACCGAGCAGCTGGGCGACGAGAAACTCGGAGTGGCGCTCCAGCTCGGCGCGCTTCATGCCGCCAAACACAGCCACGGTGGCGCGCGCGAGGCCGGCCCGCACCTTGCGCAGAGGGGGGGGACGGGCTGAGCTGCGGAAGAGGCGGCCGCGCAGTGCGCAATGTGCCGCTAGTGCGCGCCTCTTTCGAGGCGCCCGGCTTCACAAACGGCGCCGAGAGCACGTTGGCCGCCGCCTCGATGGGGGAGGATGCCTCGGCGCGCTTGCCCGGCAAGTTCATCTTGAGGCCGAGCTTGCGCGGCGCCCCCTTGGCGCCCCCTGCCCCGCCAGCGGCCGATGCGGCGCCGAAGCCCGCCGGCCGCGCCAGAGAGGCGAGCAGGACGTCCGCGAGCGCGCCTGCGGCCGCCGCCCGCACGACAGGGGAGGCGTCGTCGAGAGCGCGCGTGCAGAGCTGCGTGAGCGACTCGAAGAGATCTGCCACCTAGGGGAGGGGGGGGGGGGGGGTCCGGAGAGAGGCCGAGCGGCTGCGAAAGCCGCGCGTTGGCAGCAAGAGTGCCCAGAGGCCTTCGGAGTAGGCCGCGAGCATGGGGGCGGCGGCGAGGGCGGCGGCGCGCAGCTCGTTGGTCGAGCCGCGCTCCGTCAGCGCGTGCTTCAGGTTCTTGACCGCCTCATCCTGCGCGGCGCGAGGCACGCCGCCCGACCCGGTGCACGCGCGGCCGAAGGCGGCCCACGCCATCGGGCGGACAGACGGCTCCGCACTGCGGGTGAGCTTGGTGAGGAGAGTGATGGAGTCCAGGCAGAGCGAGACCATCGCGCCGCCATGCGCGGCGCAGAGCCCGCCGAGCAGGTGGACGGTTGCCAGCTTCGCCGCGGGGGCGCTGGCTGGCGAAACCTTGTTGCTCAGCCAGGAGAGGAGCTGGCCAACAGTCGTGTAGAGAGTGGTGCGCGCTCCGCGGCGGTAGATTGTGATGAGCACGTTTGCACACAGCTGCGCCACCGCCGGAGGAGGGCCGAGCAGCGCCGCGCCGAGGCAGGACGCCTCGATGGACCCCTGCACCGCCTTGACCTGCTCCTCCCCGGCAACGGAGAGGAGGCCGCTCAGCTGGTGAAGGAGCTCGAGCTGGGCGGTGACGCCGTCGGAGGCGCCGCTCGTGCGTGCCGTCTCGACCGCCTTCTCGAGACGCGACGCGACATCTGCCAACATTGCAGTAGATCTAGTGTGCCCACAGGTAGTGTGCCCACCACAGGCGTGCATACGCCGGCCTCAGGGGTTAAAAGAAGAACGCACGCGCCGCGGAGCTGGGAAGAGGACACACACACACCACACACACACACAGCCCCTTCCCCTTCCCCTTCAAGGGCGAGGACACGCGCAGGGGCCGCACCTCTAGCGAAGCCCACAGAGTGGGAGACTCCTATCACCGCCCTGCCACCCACGTGAGCCTTTTGGCCGCCTCTGTCAGTGTGCCCGTGGTAGTGAGAGACTGCTGGTGAGAAGCCGGAGGAAGGTCGCTAGTCGAGAGAGATCGCCAGTGGAATAGGGAGTCCACCGTGCTGCGAGCCTGTCGCTGTCCCTTGTCAGGAGCAGGTGAGAACTAGGAGAGCGCAACCAGTAGGAGGCCCGCGCCTGCCCCCGTGCCGCCGGGTGCAACCTGTCCTATACGAGAGAGGAATCCCTGGGACCCTGTCGTGTGGGTGAACCCTGCCCAGCCCCCCTCCGTGTCGCGATGCGCTCCCCGCTCCCGTTCCCCTGTGTCCCTGATCGTCCTTACAAGATCCTGCTCGTGCAGGTGGGGACCCTGTCCTTCTCCCACCCCTCGTTTGGCGTGCCCGTTTTATTTATTTATTGGGAAGAGGACCGCCGCAAGCGGCGTGGCGCGGGTCGGTTGTGCATCCCTCCGGGAGCCCCTCTGCGCCGGGGAGGCGTTGTGTTGGAGGCTAGGACGCAAGCGTCCGTCGCCCTTTTCAAACTCGGGGCCCACTCCGCTACGCTCCGACCCGAATTTGGAGGGCCTGAAAAGTTTAAGGTGTTGCTGCGCAAAAGGGGTCGGACACAGGGCGCAGCTCATGCTAAGAGCTAGAAGGGGAGCTAGAGAGAACGACTACCCTGTCCCGTTATTGCGTACACCAACACCACAAAGCTCTCTCTCTCCTGTCCTCACTCACTCCAGGGGGGTCACAACTACTGAGTCCCTCGAGTTGCCGACCGAGATGATATGGTGTGGCTCGCCGCTCTCGAGCCAGCCGAGCAGATGGAAGTGAATCTGCCCCCTCCCCGCCGCTCCCTGGTCCCGGAAGCGACGGGCCCAAGCAAACTCCATCACGTAGTAAAACACACTGATGCCGAGCGCCGGTACGAGCACCTCCTCAATGTAGGTCTTGGCACGCTGTTCAAAGTACAGCAAGCGGATCTCCTCCTGCTCCGCAAGGAGGGTGGCAAAGGTGTGACGAGTCCCAGCGCTGGCTGTGCAGCGACCGACCGGGCAGGCGGCGGCGGCGCGGACCGTGAGGTTGTACTTGAGGCTGCCGCCGGTGGCTTCGGTGAGGACCGCCTTTGGAGGTAGGGAGGGGGCGGTGGCGGTGAGGGAGGCTGCGGTGAGGGGCGGTGGCGGTGAGGGAGGCTGCGGTGAGGGGCGGTGGCGGTGAGGGAGGCTGCGGTGAGGGGCGGTGGCGGTGAGGGAGGCTGCGGTGAGGGTAGCGGTGATGGCGAAGGGAGGGGAGTGGCGAGTGGAGAGGTGGCGGGGCGGGGAGAGGCCAGAAGGCGAGGGGGAGGGTGGGAGGCGGCAGGGAGGGAGAGGCGGTAGGCGAGGCGGGCGGCGGAGGAGAAAAGAGCGGCGGCGGTCGGCAGGCTGCAGGGAGAGGCGAGGGGGTGTCTTGTCCGTGTGTCCCTGTCGCCATGTGTGCCGCCAGCATCTGTCCTGCGTCCACCCCGCGCCGGTGAGCCCGTCGAGTCTATCTATCGCAGGACACGCGCCTTTGGGATGGACTTGTCGCAGACGAAGCGGACGACCATCGAGCGGCCCGCCGCGCCCCCCGGGCTCGATCCGAATCCGCAGCGTGTCGTCCCCAGCGGCGGTGTTGCGCGGGAGGCGGCCGCGGGCACGCTGGGCTCGATCAGCGGCTTCCCTCAGTTGCTCCGTCCGAAGCGGACGTTCTTCGTTATTTCAAATTTTACGCACGTCTTGGCACCAGCTGAAGGCTTGCACGGCCCACATCACGCAGTTCGTGCACGGTATTCGGATTTTGGCTATTTGCTCGTGTGGGGGTATATCGCAGATTTGTCAATGGTACCGCGTCTGCGACGCGGGCGCCTTGCGGGCAGAGCCCTTAGCCACCCTTTTATCTTGCGCGGTCAAAATCACCTAAGCAAACAAAGGAACAAAACAAAGGCGGACGGCGGGATGGCAGGATGGAACGGCGCAAGGGATGCGGAATCCGGAAAGTCCCGCACGTTCAAAGTTGGCGGAAGTTCTAGTCCAACACCAAGTACCAAGTGGAAGTGCCAAAATAAATAAATAACGGACACCTCTAAACACAAACTGTGAGATGGGTAAAAAGGAACAGGTCCCCCCGCCCTTGTGCGATCTTTCGACGTGTCGCTGCAGGCTCTTTACGTAAACAGGCTCTTTCAAGGGCTCTTTTCGACGCCGTCCCCCCATCCATCAGAACCGCTCCCGTCAAAGGGCTGCAGGCTCCCGCTCCCAGCGGTGCAGCAGCGAGGCAGCAGCGCCGTGACCCGTGCGGTGTCGCGCGTAGCGCTAGGACGGGCCTTGTGTAGGCAAAATTTTGTCCGTCACTTGTGTCTCACGCCTGTTCCACCTGACCGACCCTGTACGAACTATACGATCGCTCTCGTTCTCGACATCGGTGTGTATCATTATTTTGCGTGAGATTTACACCGAACGAACGCAACACACGTAATGCCGTACGCCCCGCGCCCGGCGTGCAGCTAGGTGCTAGGATCTTCGCGCGCACACCGCACGCTCTCTCCCTCGTTGCGGTGTGCTGTGTGTGCAGAAGAAAAGGGGGGTTTCGGGCCGCAGCTTCATCTCCGCGAGCGCCCTACTCTACCCAGGGGGCGAGGGAGACGCCCATCAGCACCCCGTGGAACTAGGGTGGTGCTGGTGCGCGGGTGGATGCGTGGTCAAACTGCCTTGCGCGCCCCCTCCCAGTCCCGGATCTGACGGCGCAGCATGTGGTTGGGGGTGAGGTATGGGTGCTCGAGCGCGCCGCCCGTCAGAGGGCTCGTCGACTTGGTCGCGAGCCAGCGCTCGATCGCCGACCGCTCGTAGGCATGCCCGTCGGCCGCCATCACCGGGTCGCTCATGACCTCGGTCGTGATTGGGCAGATAAAGTCGTCCGGCGGCTCCTCCTCTCCCTCAGGCGGCGCCTCCGCCGCCGGTGACGAAGCGCCCTCGGCGACTCGCACCTGATCCCCCGCCGCACGCGTTGCCCCGACCTCCAGCCTCGCGCTCTCCTCGAGCGCCGCCGCCAACTCCGCATCCTCTCTCGCCGCCAGCGCTGCCTCATCCTCGGGCTCCTGCGACGGCCCAGCGCCGCCCCCCCCGCCCTTCCCTTTCTTCTTCTTCTTCTTCCCCTTCTTGCCCTTGGCGCGCTCCCCCGCCTCCTTCTCCGCCTCCTCCCCCGCCAGTAGCGCCTCGGCATGCCGCGTCGCCTCCGCCTCTGCCGCCGCTCTCTCCGCCTCCCTCGCCGCCGCCTCCGCCGCCGCCTCCGCCGCCGCATGCTCCTCGAGGACGCGCACGCATTGGGCGTGGTCCTTCTCCTTGGCAACCTGCAGCGCCGTCTTGCCGCTCGCAGCGCGCGCCGTCGTCTCCGCGCCCGCCCGCAGCAGGCGGAGCACGACGGCGGGGTGGTTGTTGGCGGCGGCGATCACCAGCGCGGTGCGGCCTTTGCTGTTCTGCAGGTTGATCTCCGCCCCGCGCTGCAGCAGCAGCTCGACCACCCGCTCGCGGCCGTAGCTGGCGGCGCCCATCAGCGCGGTGACGCCTGCGCTGTTCTGCTTGTTGATTTCCGCGCCGCGGTGCAGCAGCAGCTCGATCACCCGCTCGTGGCCTTGGCTGGCGGCGCCCATCAGCCCGGTGCCGCCGCCGCTGTTCTGCATGTTGATCTCCGCGCCGCGCTGCAGCAGCAACTCGATCACCCGCTCGTGGCCGTCCTGGGCGGCGAGCATCAGCGCGGTGCCGCCGTCGCTCCTCTGCAGGTTGATCTCCGCGCCTCGCTGAAGCAGCAGCTCGACAACCCGCTCGAATCTGTGCGGGGCGGCGATCATCAGCGCGGTGAAACCGCTGCTGCTCTGCAGGTTGATCTCCGCGCCGCGCTGCAGCAGCAGCTCGACCACCCGCTCGTGGCCTTTGCCGGCGGCGTCCATCAGCGCGGTGCAGCCTTTGCTGCTCTGCAGGTTGACCTCCGCGCCGCGCTGCAGCAGCAGATCGACCACCCGCTCGTGGCCCTCCTGGGCGGCTAGCGCCAGCGCTGTGATGCCGCTCACATCGTAATCCCCGCAAGTCGCATTGACCCGCCCGCCGCTGTCGAGCCACGCCAGCAGCGCCGCCTCGTCGCCTTGGAGAGCTGCTTTCGCCGCCTCTGCGGGAAGGCTGCCCAGTGAGCCGGAAGAGGCCGCGGCACTCGCTCCCGCCACCGCCTCGCCCGAGGAAGCGCCGCCCGCGCCGCCCGCCGCCGCCTCGCGCTGGCTCGCAGTCACCTCCGCGACGTGCTGCCTGAAGGCCTCGACGCACGCGGCGTGGCCCTTCTCCTTGGCCAGCTGCAGCGCTGTCTTGCCGCTCGCACTGCGCGCCGACGCGTCTGCGCCAGCCCGCAGCAAGCGGAGCACGACGGCGGGGTGGCCTTCGAAAGCGGCGACCATCAGCGCGGTGCTGCCGCTGCTGCTCTGTAGGTTGATCTCCGCGCCGCGCTGCAGCAGCAGCTCGACCACCCGCTCGTGGCCGTAGCCGGCGGCGTCCATCAGCGCGGTGTCGCCGTCGCTCCTCTGCTTGTTGACCTCTGCGCCGCGCTGCAGCAGCAGCTCGACCACCCGCTCGCGGCCCCGCTGGGCGGCGTACATGACCGCGGTGCCGCCTTTGCTGCTCCGCATGTCGATCTCTGCGCCGCGCTGCAGCAGCAGCTCGACCACCCGCTCGTGGCCGCTGCTGGCGGCGAGCATCAGCGCGGTGACGCCGCTCACATCGCCCGTCCCGCCAGTCGCATTGACCCGCCCGCCGCTGTCAAGCCACGCCAGCAGCGCCGCCTCGTCGCCTTTTACAACCGCTTTCGCCGCCTTTGCGGGAAGGCTGCCCAGAGAGCTGGAAGAGGCCGCGTCACTCGCTCCACCCGCCTTGCCAAAGATGCTGCCCGCCACCATTCAGGGTTCCGGCTCTTTGCGGAGAAAAAGAAACCCTGGCTGCGCGGCAGCAGCCGAGCTGTGCATCGTAAGTTTGCAACAAGAAAGAAGAGAAAGCGAAAAGAAAAAGCAGTCGCCTCTACCTCTTCCTTCTCCCCTTCTTGTATGCTTTGCACATCACATCGATTTCCTCTGGGCCGGCGCGGGGCCCCCCGGAGGCACCGTGCGCCGCGCCGCAGTGCGGAAACGGGGCTCCGGCTCTATTAGTCTCTATTAGCACCGACTTCCCGAATGATTACGGTTGATTAGAGGGCAGATTTGGAGAGATCTCGAGGAGTACATACAGATAGACCCTCCAACCATCAGAAAACTCCGACGTCCGACCTGATCGGTCGTACTGACCGCCGACAGATCACTCCAGACAGCAGACAGGCCGACGTCTGCACGCGGCCGGCCGGGCGAGAGGCTTGACACGATCCGACCCTGCGACCCTGACGCTGCTGCTCTAGCTATCAGCCATGCACTGCTGACTGCTGCCACAATGTGCGACCTGTGCTGGCCCACTTGGCGGCCTTCCCGGTCAGTGGTGAGGCGCAGTTCAGAGCTGTCGATCGGCGCGATGCCGCACTGGTCCCACATTGGTGACACGAGACCACCACGTTTGCCGGTCCAAGGGAGAGGCACCGGCGCTGTCCTGAGAAGGTGCGTGGTCCCTCTTGACTGCCCATGCGCGCGAGGCTGTGTAGGCATAGCCTCGAGAGTGCCAGCAGCCAATCCGAGGTGACGCGCATTGCGCCAGAAGCGTGCACGCAGCTGGAAGGACACCTTCCTACTGGCCGTACGATCAGGTCGTCACTGAATGCTGGGTACTAAGGCCGCGAGCTATGCAGGTGATCTGTGATCTGTGAGGGTCCGCCCGCAGGCGCGTTTTGTATACCGAGGCGGTGCCCGGTGCCGAGCGCAGGCCGGAGCCCACAGGTCGGACCTTAAGACAGCGTTGTAGATCCCTGGGCGAGGGTGGTGGCGTCCCCGTCGGGTCAGGGCTGAAGGCGGGGGAGACCAACCCGATCTCTCCGGCGTCCCGGGAGCGTGATTGACACCTCCCCCCGTGCCAACAGCCCCATGGAGGTAGGCCGCTCGTCTAGCCAATCAGCCTTAAGCGAGCGGCCTGGCCGTTGGAATGGCCGGGTGGAGAGAGGGGCGGAGTCGGCTCGGAAGCGCGACTGCAGCCACGAGGACTGCCCGCCCACTCTCGTCGGGTTGAGGGGAGGACGACTGTCCCTGACGGCGAACCTCAGTTACGAGCCGCCCTCCCCCGATGCGGACATGCGGGGTTCGGGAAGGTCTATGACCTACCTAGTTAGCCGACATGCCAAGCATGTGCGGCCGTTCGGAGTCCCCCCTTGTAGACGTGTGCCGCTGGGATCGTTCCAGTACGCCCGGAGGGCGACGGTCCCCCGGTAGTAGACGTTGGCGCCGAGGAGGGAGGAGTCGCTGAAGGACGGGTAGTCGTCGGTCATGCGGGGGAGGAGGAGTCGGCGAGTAGCGGGGATGAGAAATGCCTGAGAGGGTGGGGATGGAGGCGTGAGGCGCGAGGTGAGGGGCGTGGGGGCGCGGGGCGCGGGGCGTGCGTGGGACGCGAGGCGTGAGGCGCAGGGCGTGGGGCGGGAGGGCTATGCAGGTGATCAATTGTGCATCATGGGGCACGGGCAGCAGCGCCGACAGGCTGTCGCAAGGCGTGATAGCATGGCCGCAAGTACGCCGAATTCCCATGAAAACAAGTAAAAAATCGCGAAAAAAAAACTCCAAAAAATCGGCGCCTGCGGCGGGCCAGGGGACCCCATCTCCCCCCCGCATGGACACCCTCTGGGGCCCCCGCGCCGGCCCAGAGTTTCCTTTTTTCAAACACAAAAACTTCTCGAGAAAAACTTTTGATTTCTTGTTGCAACTTGCATGTTGGCTTCTAAAAATCTCTCTCTCCCCAAGTTGGAGGAAAGAAGTAGAAAAAGAAACCCCGTACCGCGGGCCCTCTCCATCTCTCATACATCTCTCTGCACAAACACAACGGTTACGGTACAACACAAGGTTCTGGTTCGGGCATCGGTCCTATCAATCATGTGGCACCATGAGCGAAAAAACGGGTGCATAACGCATCCTAGGCGTCGACGGCGCGCCGCTCAATCATCTCGTCGGGCCCGTCCTGCACACGGTTGAAGACGACAAAGGTCCCAAGCTGCAGCCAGAGAAAGCCAATCACGTCGTTGTCCATCAGGAAGAGCTGGCCAGGCACGTAGTGGGCGTGCTGGAAGCCGCGCGCCGCGATGCGCCCCTCCCCCTGGTACCGCTCCACCTCGCGTTGCTGCGACGTCCCGTCCGAGCCGACCGAGACCACCTCCACCCTCACGCCGACAAGGTCCTCCTCGACAGCCTCGACGGCGGCGGGCTCCTGGTAGGGCGTCGTCAGATCGGCGCGGAAAGTGGTCTCGCCGGCGGGCACGTGCTCGTCGCCCGTCACCTGGGCGGAGGGCGAATGGGGTTCAGGAGGAGAGGGGGGGGGGGGTTGCACGAGGGGAGAGGGGGCACCTTGACAGCGACGAGGGTATCGCCCTCATAGTGAATCTTGATCGTCGCCTCGCCGTGGTTGGGATAGTTCCCTGCGGAGCGAGGCCTGGGTCAGCGCGCGCGCAGCAACTCCGGGCGGGGCTGGCGGGGGGGGCGCGGGCGGCTGGGAACGCCGCTTCAGAGCACGACCGCGCGGCCGGGGGCAGGGGGGGGCGAGAGGGGGAGGGGGGATCGGTTGGCGTGGCATCGCACCCTTCCACAAGCCGGCGAGCTGGTACTGCGGTTGAAACCGCCGCAGCACAAGCAGCTGATCGCGCGTCGTCGCCGCCTCGCCGTAGGACTCGCGCCGCACCAGCGCCTCGAGCCGCTCGCGCAGGTTGCTGGCGAGAAAAGCGGGGTCCTTTTGCCGCAGCTGGGAAATGTCGTCGCGAAGCATCGCGGCGGCGGCAAAGTCCTGCTCCTCCACCGCCGACTGCAGATCGTTCTCAAGCCTCGCTGCCTCGGTCCGCAGCGCGGGGAGATCCGCGGCCGGCGCAAAGTGACGGAGTTTGCTCTCAAACGTGGGGGCTGCGGCGGCGCCGTCGGCGCGCGCGCCGGGGGCGCGTATCCGCGACGCCGGATGGCGCCCGCCGCCGACGAGGTGGCCCGAAGCCGGAAGAAGAGTGAGCAAAACCATGAGGTAGATGCGTCTTGACATGGGTAGCAAGCAAATGGGGAGCGCAGATAGCTAGAGGTCAGCCCAGAGGTTCGTCATCTGAGTGAGAAGCTTCTCACACACGCCCTTCCTTTTCTTTTCCTTTCCTTTCGATTTCCCGGGAAACTCTTTTGGACCGAGTCTGAGGCTGTTTGGGGGCCAAAATCAGCAAAATCGGCAGCATACTGGATTACGGGTATTAGAGAGAGAGAGAGAGAGAGAGAGAGAGAGAGAGAGAGAGAGAGAGGGAGGTAGGTAGGTAGGTAGGTAGGTGTTACCTCACACTGTCTAGGCAGAGACAAGGAGGGCCCCCGCACACACACGAACCCACACATACAGAGAGGGACGAGTGCACGCATTGGGCATCAGAGAGCCATAAGTGTTTGTTGTTGTTTGGCTTGAGCCAAGCAGGCACACCCGCGCGCGAGCGATTAGGCCAGGCCCGAAGCCTGACTCAAGCCAAGAGGCGCAGCGAAGCGCTAACGCGGGCCATCGTGGCCGCGGTGCAGCCCCGCACGGGTTTAGTGCGCGAGATGCGCTCGGGCGACGGAGGAGCCGGAGGCGGGCGGAACTCGGCCGGGGCGAGGCCTGACCGCAGCGTCTCGCGCCACGCAGCGCGATCAGCCGCGAGTAGATGCCAGCGCGCCGAGTCGATGCCGAATTTCGCGAGTGCCTTGAAGATCGACCGCCCGTAAGTCATGCGCGGCGCACCGATGGGCCGCCGGTGGGGCACCCACGCGGAGAGCATGCGGCGCGGCTCGACGGCGCGGCAGCCGGTCGTAGTCCATGCGCGCGACGTGGCCGAGCCAGCGCAGCTGGCGGCGGGCGATGTACATGTCGATCGAGTCGAGCCCCAGCCGCTGGCTGAGCTCACACGTCGAGATGTGATGGTCCCACATGTGCTTACGCGTGACTCGACACATGCCTCGCACGTGCAACGCGTGAGAGAGATTGTTTGTTTTCGGGTATTTTCCAGGTATCTGAGCAGTTTGCCGATTCATCCTCTCTCAACGTTGCCTCAGATTTTGCCCCAGTGCCCAGAGGCCAGAGCCAGACCAGCATCCTCCATCCAGCTCTCAGACTCAGTTCTTCTTGTTGGTTTTCAAAAACCCCTTTCTCCCCAGACTCAGGGAAACTCGAGAGAAACAGAATGGAGCACCAAACACCCTCTGTTTTCCCTGGAAATTTCCGGAAACGCAAAGTCGAAAGTGCTGGGGACCCTCTGTTTTCCTTTTTGTTTGCCGGAAAAGTACGTGTGTCGTGTGCAGTACGTGTGCAGGCTCCAACACAGGTAAGGTAAGGTACATGAAACGTCTCCACACACACAAAGTGGTGGGGCAAGGGGGGGCGACCTATACGCAGAGCAACGTATAGGACAACAAAGTATGTCCAGCAACTGTCAGACTGACTCGGCACTCGGGTACCCCCCACAATGTACTGGTGTGGCGTGTGCGCACACGACAGATAGAACACGCACATACGTCAACCACATCACGCGCTCCTCCTCTGAACAAGGAAGCGACAAGCGTGGCGGGGCGGGGCTGGGGCCGATGCTGCCCTAAAGCTGCAGCGGCGCGGCGAAACCCTCGGCGCGCGACGTCGACACCGAGCACTGGTGCGCGTCCGCCATCACGGTGCAGCAGAAGGAGTACGGAATCACGACCATGATCCGAGCGCCAGACGAAACGACGATCTCGTACGCGGTGTTCCCACCCACGAGTGGGTACTCGCGCGAGTACGTCGCCCCGGCGCACTTGCCACTTCTGGCAGAAGCCGATGATGCTGAGCCGATGATGGCGGTGCGCGCGGGCTCGCCCGAAATGTTCTTGTACGAATGGCTGCCTTGCGGGAAGGTGGCAAAGCGCTTGCGGAGCTCGTCAACGTTGTCGGATGCGTCAAACTTGCAAAAGAATATGCAAGGACGACTGACGTGTGAGGCGTGCAGGGTGGTGTTCATTAGCTCCGAGTAGAGGGGGCGTCCTGCAGTTAAGGGGAAACCCGGTACACGGAGCCAACCCTCGGAGACCCGTGTTTACTTTACGGCCCTTTCCCTGCGAACGCGCCCCCCCGGGGCTAGGGCTCTCTTGCCCGCAACCCGATGCCAATCATCCGGCCCGCTGGGTGCGCTTCTGAGCTCCCCGGCCCTGGATGTGCGGTTGCTGACTGCACTCCAAGTGCTCCAAGTGCAAGGCGCTTTTCGGGAGACTGCTCTCACGACACTGGGCACGGGAGACTGCTCAATAAAATAGCAGCTTTTTGCAGCTGGTCCTGGATTTTTTGAGTCAATTACAATTTGATTTTTTCCTGCACATCAACATAGACCGACTCCGGGACTACGACGTGCTCACCGTCGCGCTACGCGCAGAAGGGCACGTCCCCTCCCACTCTCCCACTGGCATGGAACGCCTAGCTCTCACCAACTCACAGTTCGTCGACAAAATGCGTTCAACGGCTAGTATCCCGAGAGTCGTCGCTCTACACCCTGGAGAGTTGCTTGCTACTACTGCCGCGGCGCTGTTCTTCCGCGTACTTGAGCGCGATGTCTCGCGGCACAATCGGACGGCTGCTGCCTGCTTCCGAGGTGCGGGATTTGCCGAGGCGCTTTTCCGATGTTGATTCCGGTGTGGACGTCGGCTCTGGCTCCATGCTGATGGTGTGCGGCAGAGACGGCTCCGTGCTGACGGAGGGCCGAAAGCGTGAAGGCTCCGTGCTGACGGAGCCCCGAGTGCGTGAGTTCCGGCCGGGCTGCCGCGAAGGCTCCAGGCTACCCAGAGTGCGTCTGATTAAGCTCCCCGTGTGGCGGAGGTCCGCCGAAGCGCGCGCGTGGAGGCCCTTCGTGGCGGTCGCGCCGAGGTGCTTTGCAAGGAGCACGAGGGACACCTACAACGAGCACATGACACGTCGAGCGCTGCGCGCCTCGGAGGCAAAGAGAGTGTGAACAGAGAGAGCGCGCGCCTCGTGGTGCGGCCATGCCCTCGGGAAGCACGGGTGCGCCATGTCGCGGTACAGCCCATCTGCGATGAGCTCCTGCGGCGTGGTCTCGAAAAATCTCGCAAAGATGCAGCCGCCCTTTTCGGGGTCGTTCTCGTGCGCCATCACGATCTTGAGCTTGTCCTCGCGCGCCTGCTTGATTTGCTCGGCCAGCCCGGGCCGCTCGTCCGACCATGTCTCCTGGTTGAGGTAGAGCAGCATGTGGGTCGCGTCGTCGGCCTCCTCGGCAGTGGAGACGGTGAGGCCGGCGAAGGATTTGGCGAGCTCGTTGGCCAGATCCTCTGCGCCCGGGTTGGCAAGCGAGACCCGGACCGTCACTCGTTCGCTAAAGGCGAACGACGAGATCCGCGACTCGTCCGCGATGCAGAGCGGGAGGGAGACCTTGTTCATGTAGGCGGGCGTGCAGAGGAGCAGCGCCTACAGCATCAGTGCGGGGTGTGGGGGAGATGCTGGTTCGGCCGTGGCTGCGGCCTGCGGCGCCTCTGCGATGATCTTGAGCGATACGCGCTGGAAGTCCTCGGCTCGCATCCAGACTGCGTGCGGCCGGTGCCTCTCAAAGATGATCCGCTGGAGGGTCTCGGGGCAATCTTCGCGCAGCTCCTCCATCGTCCCGCCGCCCTTTGTCGGGTCCGCCTCTTGCACGAGGACGATCGGCTTGTTCATCTCGAGCGACGAGCGAACCTCCCGGAGGCAGTTCTGCGGCGCGGGGGGGGCGGGGGGGGTGAAGCCCGTGTGCAGACACGACATCGGTGGGGGGTTGGCGCGCCTTGGAGCGGAAGTAGCCCTGCGAGAGGAAGAAGAGGATCATCGTCGTGTCTCGGATGTACTCCTCGAGCGCCCCGATGTCCTTGAGATCATCTACCTATGCGCACACCGCGGTGCGTCAGAGGGGCTCTGTGTGTAGCTAGCGCGGCTGAGCATGTGCGCGCGTCGAGGAATATCTTGACCCCTGGTAGTAGCAGCATGAGCTGCTTCTTGATGACCGCGGCGGCGTCCTAAGGGAAGGAAGGCCGCCTCTCCGGACTACTCACATAAGTCACAAGTGGAGCAGGGGGGGCCACCTGCCCCGTGCTCCAGATGTGGCTGTTGAAGAGGTGCCACTTGATCCCGTGCGCGAGGGTCAGCTCGGGCTGCTGGTTGGTCGAGACGAGGCGGAACGTGGGCAGCTTGGCGACGCGACGGGCGGCGAAGATGGCACCGATGAGGAAGAAGATGAGGACGGCGGCGACCAGGGCGATCATCGAGTCAACAATCACATTGAGGCTGCTGAAGCCGAGGACATCGGCGGGGTCGGCTCCCTGGTACCGCTCCTCGATGCCGAGGTAGATGGTGGTCCAGTTGGTGCCGAGGAAGAGGAGGAGGAGCACGAGGCTCGTGGCGACGGCTAGCACGTCGTCCTCGACCCGATTGTAGGGGCGCACGAGGGCGATCGCCACCGAATAGCAAACGCAGACGAGCGTCGCCACCACGAGGCGAACAAAGGCGCGCTCCTCTGGGATCAGCAGCACCGCGCCCGTCAGAACGAGCTTGCGCGCCAGCTCGAGAGCCTCCCACCAGTAGTAGGTCAGCGCGTACTCTCGATGCAGGAAGCGAGTGGCGCGCGTCAGAGCAGTCCGCGTCTTCTTCTTCAGAGGCTTGTAGCAGGCGGCGAGGAGCGACATGTACAGGACCAGCGAGCCAATCGGCCAGACGACGATGAAGCCCTTGGCGAGGTTAGTGATGGGCTTGTGCTCGTCGGTGCCGCACTCAACGCTCGCGTCCTGCCGCATGTAGGAGACCTGCTCTAGCTCCTCGCCGGGCGGAGAGATGGTGTAGGCCTACGAGCAACACGTTGCGAGGACTGAGGGAACAAGGTTGAACGACACAGTCCGGCTGGTGTGCGACTCGGAGCCTGGCACGACCACGCACGGAAGATGGAGGCGCTGACAGAAGGGACGAAGCAAAAGATGAGAATGAGCGCTGCCGGCATGAAATCGAGGAGGCCGAGGGCCGCCTCCACATACCAAGGTATCGCCGAGATCGCTGTCACCACCGACACCTCCTCCTCCCTCGCAGGCGCTTGGTCCCTCGTCAACTGACGCCTGCGGTGGATCCGCCTGTGGTGGATCCGCAGCCCGATACCTGCCGATGGGGAGAGGGGTCAGCCCACCGTGCGTGCGTGCGTGCGTGCGTGCGTGCGGGCCGGGGAGGGGGGTGGGAGGTCGCCCGTGAGTAAGAGCAGCGCGATGAGACTGGCCGGCGTGATCGTGACCGCGAGGAGTCGAGACCGGTAGGGCAGGCACTGCGGCGGCAAGAGAAAGGCAGTCCAGTCGATGCTGATCGCCTCGGCCAGCTTGTCAGTCCAGGACGTGTACTCAATGGGCAGCCGCGCCGAGTAGGTGGTGGTGAGGACAATGCAGACCTGGTAGAAGCCGAGCAGGATTTTGAGCTTCGGCGTAAAGCCCATGCCGACGTAGAAGACGACGGCGCGGTCCGCGAGGCGGAGGATGCGGCCGATGTAGCCTGGCTTCTTTCGCCAGCCCTTCTTGCTGTAGGCCCAGGCCGCGATGCCGCACGCGACAAAGACGCAGAGGAAGAGGCCGGCGATGCGACCCACCACGGAGCCAAGTGGGAGGCAATCCCTGCAAGTGTCGCCTTCGACGAGGTGGTGCTTGTCCGCGACGCAGAGCCGGCACTCAGGGCCGTAAAAGCCGGGAGCGCAGTACTCGTACTCGTCTGACGGGCTCACCTCCTCGATCATCCGGCGGCGAGAGGCGTCCCCCGCATCCAGTTCGCTGCCAGCGCATCGCGTCTTGCCGGCCTCGCCGTCGCCGCCAAAGGAGCGGCACTCTGTCAGTGCGGCGCTCGAGGAGCTGGCGCGCCAGTAGCCTTGAGGGACGACGAGGGTCTCGAGCGTGGTGTTGGTCGGGCAGAAGGCGTTCGGCGGGCAAGGTTTGCAGTGCTCTGTCGGTGCCACCCAGATTTCTTTGGGGTCGGCGCTCGTCGACAGCAAATAGTAGCCCTCCTTGCAAATCGAGCAGGTGACGCCGCCGCTCCCACTACTCAATGGATGGGGGCAGCGAGTGCACTCGCCCTGGCCAGGGTTGGCGGCGTAAGAGCCGGCGGCGCACTCGCTGCAGAAGTCGCTGCCGGTGCCGGAGGAGGTGCCGGGGTCACAGCTGGCGCACTCGGCGAGGCCGGTTGTGGCGGCGTAGCTGCCCTTGGCGCACGGCTTCTGCTCGATGGAGCCGGTGGTGGCGAAATGGCCCGGCGAGGCGGGGGTGCACTCGCTCGCGCCGGTCGCGCCCTGGTAGGAGCCCTCGACGCACAGCTCGCAGACCTCGTTGCGCGTGCCGCTGGCGAAGCTGCCCTCGCCGCACGCCGTCTGCTCGGTGGCGCCCCGGGCGGCGATGTGGCCCGGATCGGCGGGCGTGCACTGCGACGCGGCCGACAGGTCCGTCTTGTCCGAGTAGGAACCGCCCGCGCACGGCAGCGGCCTCGACGCGCCCGGCTCGCAGTAGCTACCTTTCTCGCACGCGCGGCAGGTCGTCGCGCCCGTGTCGTTCTGGTAGGATCCGGCGGAGCAGCGCTCGCACTTGGAGAGGCCGGGTGTGGCGGCGAAATGGCCAGGCTCACAGGGCTCGCACGTCTCGCTGCTCTCCGCCCCCGGTGCCGCGCTCGCCGTGCCGACGGGGCACAGCTCACACGCCGCGCTCGAGTTGGAGCCGTTGTTCGGGTTGAAGCTGCCCGCGGGACAGGGCTGCCAGACAAGGCGGGAGGCGGCGCCCGCACCCTCACAGAAGCCGCCCTTCGGGCAGGCATCGCAGACGGCGCTGCCAACTTCGGGAGAGAAGGAGCCAGCGGGGCAGGCGAGGCACTCCTCCTGGCCTGCGAGGGGCTGGTATTGGCCGGGGGCACACGGTACACACGCCTCTTCGCTCGCCGCGCCGAGGGCAGGCATTCGCGTCCCGGGAGGGCACGGCGTCGGGTCGGCGGTGCCCTCCTCACAGTGGTGGCCTTTCGGGCACTGCCCGCTGCAAGTGGGGCTGCTCAGGTCCGTCTCGATGCCGTAGAAGCCGGCGGCGCACTTCTTCAGGCAGCCGGTAAAGTCGCCTGTGAAGGCATCCGCCCTCTTGCCGCTTGTGGGCGGCATGTACTGCCCGCGCTGGCAGACCCACTTGACAGGCGCGTTGGAGCTAACGGTCGTCTCGCCGTCGTTGCCCTTGAAGGTGGTTGCGGCGATGAGGGCGCCGTCACTGAGCGTATCCTGCGAGGAGTACTCGATCGCAGCGCCCTTCTCAGCCCCGTTGCGCTCAAAGACGGAGTCCCTGATGCGGAGGGCCTGGGAAAGCGAGGCAAAGAGCCCGCCGCCGCTATTCCCCGCCACGCAGCCCGTCACCGTCACCGCCTGCAGGTCGAGGCGGCTGCCCCGCTTGGAGGCAATGCCGCCCCCGTCCCTACCAGCGGAGGAGTTGATGATGGTGATGCCGCGCAGGACCGCCTCGCCGCCATCCTCCGCCAGAACTGAGCCGCCGTCCCCCTCCTCGTGGCCGTTGATGAGCGTGATGTCGTCCAGCAGCAAGCGGCAGCCGCCAGAGACGCGGAAATGCCGCGAGCCGCCCTCCGCGTCGATGGTTCCGCTCGCATCGGGGCTGCTTCGGATCGAGATTGCTATGCCAGGGTTCGTGCACTCGAGCTCGCGGCCGCCGAGCGACAGCAAAGCGCCTCGCTGGAGCTGGAGGGAGGTGTTGGATGTGGCGGTGACGACGAGCGCGCGCAGCTCCTCCACGCTTTCGACGAGGCGGTGCGAGGGAAGGAGCGGCGGGAGCGGTGGCGGCGACGGCGGCGGAGGCGACGGCGGCGGGAGGGGCGGCGGCGAGGGTGGGGAAGGAGGCGGGCTTGGTGGAGGCGGGCTTGGTGGAGGCGGGGACGGGGGTGGCGGCGAGGGTGGCGGCGGAGAGGGAGGCGGGGATGGCGGCGGCGGCGAGGGCGGTGGCGGCGAGGGCGGCGGCGGAGAAGGTGGTGGTGGAGAGGGCGGTGGCGATGGCGGCGGTGGCGACGGCGGAGGTGGTGACGGCGGCGGTGGTGACGGGGGTGGGGATGGAGGGCGTGGCGGCGGTGAGGGTGGCGGGAAGGCGCCGAGCACATTGCCGCTCAGATGGGACGCTGCCGCGTACATCTCGTCGGTCGCCAGCCCGCGCGGCCACACGATGAGCTCCGCGATGGCAAAATCGGAGTTTTCGGTGGCTGCAAATACTCCGCCGTTGATCCAGAGCGAGGTGCCGCCTGAGCCGCCATCTGATGTGCCCACGTCCACGCCGTTCGCGAGCTTTAGCTGCGATCCCGCGTTCGTGCCACACATGACGAGCCAGTCCGTGTCGGGGAAGCCGATCAGCCCCTCGGCGATGCAATACCTGCAGGTGTAGAACGCGCCGTAGAACGCCACGCCAGGCCGTCCCCAATGTCCGTGCAGCCAGTTGAAGTCGCCGCCATCGAAGATCCGCCCTTGTTTGCCTCCGGTGAACCTCGTCACCGAGCAGATGGTGAACTCGCTCTCGATGATGCGGCCTGGCCCGAACCGGACCACCGAAGACGTGCCGCCTTTCAGCGCAGTCACGAACCCTGGCGACCCGTTGCCGCTCTCGCGAACCCGTGAGAATCCGTCGCCCGAGGGCGGAATCCCACCAACGTTCCAGATCCGAACACCCTTCATCGATCCGGTGAAGTACTCGTTGTGATCCGGTGAAGTCCTGCCGACGCAAAAGTTGACGTTGGACGCCGCGGCGCCGCCCGTCTCCGTGTCGGTCGCGGTCGCGACGGTGACGCCATCAATGGAGAGCTTCCGCGTCGTGCCGTCAAACTCGACGGAGACGTGGTGCCAGCTGCCGTCGAGGAGAGTACTGCTGGCGCTCGACCGCAGGTCGTCGCCCCACCAGTAGTTATTGATGCGCTGGCACCCATCATCGAGGCGGAAAGCATTGACAGAGTTGTCGGAGCCGTAATTGCCCCAGCCGACGATCCCGCCATTGTTGGAGCAGGCGGCGCTGGCCGGCTTGATGTACGCCTCGATGGCATACGGTTCAGTGCCCGTGGGCAGCGCGGCAGACGATCCCTCGCTCGCGTAGTAGCAGGTGCTGCCGTCGAGCGTGAACTCCTCCAAAGCCTCAAAGACCGGTTGCAGCGTCGACAGCGTCGCCGCGTTGCCGCTGCCGCTCGCGTCCGGCCAGGTGCCCTCGGTGAGGTCAAACTCGCCCATTCGGTACCACGCGTTCGCACCAGCCGGCAGCGCAAATGGGCGAAGCGGCGGCGGCGGCGGCGGCGACGGCGGCGACGGCGGCGACGGCGGCGACGGCAGCACGTAGACGCGAACCCCGCAAAGTGTGAGAGTTCGGCTGCTGCCCGGCAGCGAGATGGCCAATGTATCACCCACAGCCGCTGCGTCGCAAGTGACGAGCTTGTTCTCTCCAGGGCCAATCTGCACACCGTTGGCACAAGTCGACGACGATACCTTGACGGTGAACCCATTCAGACGGTCCGAGCAGCAATCGCCGCGATTCAACACGCGGACAGCGACCACCGTGTAGGTGGATGGGAACGTCACGCGCCACCATGGGTCAGGCGAGGTAGCTGTGTGAGTGCACGTTCCGTCGGACCAGCTGCTGCTTGGGTTCGACGAGGCAACCGCTCGGGAAGCAACACCGCCAGCATGGGTGGAGCTTTGTGAAGTAGAAGCACTGCTCAAGTCGAGCTCGACGAGGGGAGGCAGCGGCGGCGGAGCCTGGGGCGGCGGCAGCGGCGGCGGCGGCGGCGGCGGCCGCGGTGGCGGCCGCGGCGGCCGCGGCGGCAGCGGCGGTGACGGTGGCGACGGCGGCGACGGCGGTGAGAAGGGCGGCGAGGGCGGCGGGGACGGCGGGGACGGCGGCGGAGGCGAGGGCGGCGGCGGGCTGGGCGGCGGAGGCGATGGAGGAGGGAAGGCCATCTTCAGCTCAAAGAGGCGTACGCCCACGTCGGGGTTGCTCTGCAAGTTCAAGCGCACCTCGAGCGTGGTGGCATCCTGCGGCAGGGTGAACGAGATGCTGAACTCCTGCTCCACGTTGATGGCGCTAAACTCGCTCATCAAGAGGCTCCTCGCAGTGAGGCCGGGGATCGCGCGGCAGCAGCCGCCAGCGTTGGTGTAGTCTGCTCCCAAACTGACTGACGAACTGCTGCGCACGCCCTTGCGAACGAGCACAACGGTGAGGGTGGCCGGCCCCGGCCGGACGCTCGGATACGGCCCCCAAACCCAGCCGTTCCAATACTGCTGGCCGCCGAGCTGGAAGTAAACCCCTTCGCTCACCCACGGATATCGATCAGAGCCAAGGCCTGGGCACCAGACGTTCGGCTCGTCGCATGACTGCGGTGGAGAGGGCGGCGGCGGCGGAGATAGAGGCGGCAGCGGCGGCGGCGACGGCGATGGTGGCAGTGATGGCGGCGAAGGCGGCGGATCCGGAGTCGCCGGCGGTGGCGGCGATGTCGGCGATGGCGGCGGTGCACACTCGCAGATTCCGTCACTAGTTGAGGAGACTGTCTGGCTGCACTGAATGGAGTACATGCCGGGGTTCGTGCATGTGTCGGCACCGCCACCATCCTCCCAGGCTGCGACGCATGTGCGACCAATTGCCGTGCAGTAGTTTGCGCAATTGCGGCCATATGATGACCAAGTTACGAGCGCCTTGCAAGGGCCGCAGACAATGTCCACATTCGGCCAAAGACTTGCGTCACACAGCGGAGGCGGCAAAGGCGGCGACGGCAAGGGTGGTGGCAGGACGGCGCAGTCCATCGAATGACCTGCATGAACACATGAACTGGTGCAGCACTCGATCATGTCATGAGCCCAGTTGCCCGTGCACCATTCTGTACTGCCAGCACACGTGTAAGAAGCACCCCAATCAGGCTGGCGTTGCAGGCACGCATCGTCATCAAAACACGAGGGCGGCGGCGGCAACGGCGACGGCGGAGGTTTGGGCGGGTGCGCCGGTGAGGGCGGAGGCGAAGAAGGCGACGGAGATGGCGGCAAGGACGGCGGCGACAGCGGAAAGGGCGGCGGCGGCGGCGGTGGCGGCGAAGGCGGCGGCGGCGGAGAGAGAGGCGGGAACAGAGGCGGGGACAGTGGCGGCGGGGGCGGGGACAGAGGCGGCGGAGACGCGGCCGCCCTGCCGAGTAGCAGCGCGGCGGCGGCCACGCGGACTTGGGCGGCGGATGGCTCGAGCGAGGCGATTCCGCCGAGCCGCAAAGCTACCGCGCCGACGAGGCCCGTCTCGACAACCCGCCGGCCCTTCCCAGCGGCGTCGGCGGGACACGACTCGGGCACGATGCTGTTGACGGATAGGAGGCCCGACATGGCGCCGCGCCACCGAGTGTACCTCGCGATCGAGGCCTCGTAGGTCACGCCGCACAGGCCGACCATTGCGACAAAGCAGAAGAAGTAGAAGAAGATCTGGGTGCTGCCAGTCGGTGCCATGCCCTCGATCTTCTTGGCGCGCCTCGAGCGCTTCTGGACCTTGTCGGGGCCGGTCTTGCTAGCCGTGGAGCCTCTCCAACTCAGCGCCACGACAGAGACGCCGAGGCACCCCATGAGGGCACTCATGAGGAGGGGCCAGGGAGAGCTGCCGGCCGTGTCCGTCTCGGCCGTGAAGATGTCGGCCTGTGGAAAGGCAAGCGCGACAGTCCGTCAGGCACGCTGGAAGAAGCACGTGATATGGGGCAACGATAGGAGCAAACAGCGCGGCTCGCCTGGTCCGCCCACTCTAGCTCGCCCTGCTCGAACTCGAGCGTGGTAGAGTCGGCGCAGTTGAAGGAGACGCAGCGTGGCCGCGAGCCGGCGAGGTCACTTGAAATTGAGAAGAGATCGGTCGACTCGGCCGTCTTTGAGTCGGCGATCTGAGTGGCGCAGACCTCCGCTCGCCGCGCTAGCTCCTCCAGCGACGCCTCGCTGCGCTGCTCCTCCGACATCTCGGTCTTTGGCGGAACGGTCTTTGGCGGAACCGGCAGAATCATGGGCACCGCCTCAGTCTCGGACCACTGGGCCGGGATGGGCAGCGACGCCTGGGCCTTGCTAGAGGCGGCCCAGCAGCCTGGTGGCTCCTCGGACTCGAGCGCAAAGCGCCGTTCCGCCGTGGCGGGGTGGCGGGTGCGCACCTGCGGCCAAAGGCAGCGAGTGTTCATGCAGGGCAGACAGGGCGGGCAGAACGGGCAGCGGCGCGGGTGGGCAGGGGTGATGGTTTGGCAGCCGATGCAGCGGCGTGAGGAGTGCAGTGCGGGTCGCCGAGCGCCTGATGCGCCCGCTTCAGCTCGCCCTGCCCGACCTCGAGCAGCGAGGAGTTGGTGCGGGCAAAGGAGGCGCAGGCGCGCTGCCAGTCGGCGCACCCGCTTGAGACGGAGAAGAGATCGGACTCGACCGCGTTCGAGTCGGAGATCCGGGTGGAGCGGAGCTCTGCGGGACACGCAAACTCCCCCAGCGCGGCCGTCAGACGCGCATCGATGGCCCGGTCGCTCTGGAGGAAGAGGAGGTGCTGGGGCGCTGCCGCTCGCCCGACGTCCGCCGGCTTGGTCGTTGGCGGGCCGAGCGGGGCGACCAGGAGGCCGATGGACGCCTCAAGGGTCGCGAGAGGGGCGGACGCCGCATCCGGCGGCGCCTCGGTCTTGACAGAATCCTTGGTCGGGACTCGAGAAGCGTTCGCCAATCCGTCGTTCGCCCGCCACTCGCCGCCGGCGTGCATGCCAGAGACGGGCGCGCCGAGGCCAGTCTCGACCAGCTTCCGCACCTCCAGCATCCCGGGCTTCCGAGCGTCGGCGGGCCGCAACTCGGGCGACGTGTCGTTCACGGGCAAGACGGTGTCGCGTCCCCGAGCGATGATCCCCGTCCTGTTGCTGTGGACGGGGCCGACAGAGTCGATCTCAGGCTCGCCCTTGCGCTCCATGCTGTTGCGCGAGGCCGGGACGGTCTCCAAGTCGGCCTCGGCCTACACGCAAACACAGGCAATCGTTCCGTCAGCGGGTTACAAAGCTCGCACACAGAAAGAGCCAGAGGGGCGCTCACCGGCGGCTTCTCGTGGACGCCCTTGACGGACGCCGGCGGCTCGCCAATCAGGTGCAACGGCTCGCCCACCGCCTCGTCGATCTCGTCCATTAGTGCTTCCCACAAGCGCCCCTCGTCGCATCCGCCCTGAACGGCGCGCGGGCTGTGGGTCACGAGCTTGCGCGGTGCGGATACTAGCATGCGAGCGAGCGAGCACGCACCGGGTGGTTGGCGGGCACGCTGTCCGACGACACGATGGCTGCAAACGAGCTGGTGTCGTTGCCGCCAATCTCGCAGAAGCCGTTGAGCGTGAACGGCGTTGTGACTGCGGGAAAGGAAGTCGGGGACTCGTACCGCTGCGAGGAGAGGAGCGAGGTGGCAGAGTACGAGAAGTGCGCAAACGCGGCTCCGAGGCAGAGCGCGAGGATGCCAAACAGGCGGAGCAAATTGTAGGACTTTGGCCACGAGAACCGGCCGGAGGTAGAGCCCCCGGCCGTGGTAATCGTGGTCGTCTCGATGTTGACCGTCGCGCCCTGAAGAGGAGGGCGCGGGCCTGGCCGTGTGAGCGGCGAGCGGGGGAGGAGAGGAGGCCGCATATGCAAGCGGCGAGCACCGAATTTGTGGTCGACGGCGTGGAGCCGCGGGGCACCTTGCCGGTGCCACCGAGGATGCCCTCGTCGCCGTCCGTTCCGAGCAAGGCCCCGAACCTGTTGCTGCCGCCGACCGGGGTGGTGTTCTTGGTGCGGACGATCGGGGCGGATGCGCCCTTGCGCCCCTTCTTGCGGCGCGGGTTCGACGGGGTTGTCCGGTCGGAGATACCCTGCGCGCGCGCAAGCGGTGGGTGCGTCAATAGTTGAGGCTCTGCGCGTGCACCGCAGCGTACGAGCCGATCGGCGCCGTGGCGGGCTTCACCCCCGGAAATTCCTTGGCCGAGACGGTCCAGTCGGCGTCGCCCTGCGCAATGAAAGCGGGGTGCAAGTGAAGGAGGCCGACGCGCGGCGCAGAGTGCGCGGCGCTCGCCGCTGGAAGCTCCTTGATCGACGGCAGCGGCGCGCCGCCGGCGGTGACCGGCTCGAGAGCCGGCGCGTCTTCGGTGACCGGCTTGAGAGCCGGCGCGTTTGTGGTGACGCCGGTTGGGGCCGTCTTCGGGTCGGTCGGGCGGTCGGGCCGTCTTCGGGCCTTTGAGTTGCGGCGCCACATCACCGTGCCGATGGCGCCGCAGGCGATGGCGAGGAGGATGAGCACGATTGCGGGCATGAGAAGCGGCGAGCAGCTCACGAGCGAGGACGCCTTCGAGGCGACGGCGGGCGAGAAGGCCGAGGACGCCGCCGAAGCGACGCCGGATGAGAAGGCCGAGGACGCCGAGGCGACGGCAGACGAGAAGGCCGAGGCCACCGTTGTCGGGCGAGGCACGGCGGACGCGCAGTGGCCGAAGGCGGGCATGCAGACGAGGAGCAGCCACCGGAAGGCGCCCTCGGCCTTCGTGTAGCCGCCCTGCACGCAGTTGGCCGCCGCTTTGAGGGCGGCACGACCGCCGGCGCCGCATGTGCCAGCGACGGCGCCGCACGTGCCAGCGCCGGCGCCGCACGTGCCAGCGCCGGCGCCGCACGTGCCAGCGGCGAATGGCGCCTTGCCGGACGCGGTCTGCGGCTCGCGGCGCCAGTTCGGGCGGCGGCCGCGGCCCTTTGCCTTGCCAGACTTGCGCCTGCCCTTTGCCTTGCCAAACTTGGGGTTGTTGCGGCAGCGCATGGCCTTGCGCCGGCACTTCCCCGAGCGCCGCGACTGCAAGTCCGCCCACTTCTCCCGTTGCTCGGCAATGAGATCGAGCGCGGCCTTCGCCTTCTTGAGCCGCCCCTCCCAGTGCTCGCGCTCCTTGGCGGCCTCGGCCTCAGCCTGCCCCGCGCCCGCGACCGCGCTCAGGGGCTTGGGCGCCACGGGCGCAATGCCGCCGGAGGTGGGGACTCCCGGCGACGGCGACTTCTCGCCGTCGGCGGGCGTAGCCTGGTAGCTGACGCTCTCGCCCAGCCGGCGGACTGCAGCCTCGACGCCGTCCACGTAGCCCGGTCCGGAGCCGCTGCGGGCCGACGCGGGCCCGCTCTTCCCCGCCGCCATCGGCGTGGGCAGGCCCGGGTAGCAGGTGGTGTCCTGCAAGCGCGATAGGGGCACACGGGAAGGGAGATTATTACCGGTGGGAGAGCGAGTGGGTCGGCAGACGCACGGCGCAGAATGCAAGGCGCTCGCCGCCGGGGCGGGCGTCTCCACCGGAAACTCCTCGCTCGACGGCAGCAGCGCGCCGCCGGTCGCCGCCGGCGTGAGAGCCGGGACACTTTTGGTGACGCCGTTGGGGGCCGTCGGTGGGTCCATCGGAGTGGTGTTCTTGGAGCAGTCGACCAGGCTGGGCTTGCCCTTGCGCTCGATCTTGCGGAGCGGGGAGGGGGTCGTCCACTCGTCGATGCCCTGCGCGTGTGCGAGAGGCCACAGGGTCAATATGAGTACCGCACGTGGGACTCCCGTGTCCCGGCAATACCCATGTCCATGTGTGCACGTGCTCGATCGAGAGGGCGAATGCAAATCGTGTGAGCGTACAACGGTGCAGGAGACGCTGCAGGGGGCTGCAGGGCGCTCACCGCCGAAGCCGTCTCCTCCGAGAACGTCTTGGCCGACGCCGGTGTCTCGTCGTCCTGGTAGCAGGGGCTCTCCAAGGAGAAGGCTTGCGCGAGGACACCCAGCGCCTGCCAAACGCGCTCGACGAAGAGGGCCGCCGCCTTGGAGTTGTCGGACACGCACAGCATCTCCTGCAGATCTTGGATGTCGTTCTCCAAGAACATCCCGGTGATCTTGCCGGCCCACACGCTGTTGAGCGTCGACACGATGTAGTGGATGCGGTTGCCAATGCAAGAGGTGGCGTCCATGCATTGCGACGACTCTGTCGCCACCCGAGCCACCGCCACCCACCCCGCCAGCAAGACCATGTCGATGGCCACGCCCAGCTGCGAGTTGAGCTTATCCGCGAGCTCGGCTGCCGCGCACCAGTCATCGCCCGTGGGCCAGAGCAGGATCATCTCGTCCTCGAGCGATGCGGGCTCGCCGTTGGACGGGATGACGTGCTCGAGCGATGCGGGCTCGCCCTCGGACTGGATGCCACCAGCGGGCTTGCCGCCGGCGTCAACGATGTCCTTGAGCGGACCGGGCTCTTTCTTCTTCCATGACTTCGACTCGTCGTCCTCCACCTCGATGAGGTCGACCATGTAGCGCCTCTCGGTGCGCGTCCTGCACAGCGGACAGAATGGGTGCCGTGAGCGGAGTGAGGCAAGGCGCCTGCATTGGTCAGAGATGTGCGAACAGCTATGCGCGTGTGTGGGGTCTGAATGAGAGGAAAGTGACGGGGGACAAAGCTCGGACGTTGAGCCTGCGGAGGGCGGCGCAACGAGAGAGCGGGCTAAGGTTCATGTCGGGCGAGTGTTGCAGGCGACGAGGGCCAGAGGGGG